>NW_010361652.1:0-180000 GCF_000414095.1 Morus notabilis
GGCCAAGTTTGTTTAACCGTTAAATTTACATACTTTTTGACTTTTACGTATTTTTATACAGATTTGATAAACAAAAAACTTAACTTACAGATATGTTAACGTACCCAAAAAAGTCTTTTTAAAAAAACATACATTTTAACGTGAACAAATCATAAAAAAGATACTTCAATAAAGCATATTTATTAAAAAAAAAAATTAAAGAAAAGATGATGCACAAGTATGAGAATAGAAGTTTTGAGATGTTTCCGTTTAGTGGCGGTTGATTGTGGTTTCGGAGTGACTTAACGGTTTATGGCTCATTTAGTTCGCTGATTCGAGTTTTTAATTCGAGTTGATATGTGATTTTATGTGAGAATTTTTTACTGTAGTAAAACAATTAAATGTAACTATTTTTAAGAATTTTTTACTATAATAAAATTTGAATCGGTAAAATGGAATGAGACCTTAAGTACGAGTAAGATATTATGTGTTAGGAGTAGGGGTAATTGGTAATTGCATAACTCGGAGGAAAAGATGTTGAGAAAAAATTTACTGTAGTAAAATAATTAAATGTAACTATTTTTAAAATTTTTTTACTATAATAAAATTTGAATCGGTAAAATGAATAAGACCTTAAGTACGAGTAAGATATTATGTGTTAGGAGTAGGGGTAATTGGTAATTGCATAACTCGGAGGAAAAGATGTTGAGAAAAAATAATGGCATGTTAATGAAAAAGGTTACGAGACGCGTGAGAGACTTTTTCTCCAAAGGTCTGCTGCTTCTTACTGTAATGAAGATTTGGTGGTCGGGGAATTGCAAGATCTTCTTTCCTTCTGTATTTTTTTTTTTTTTTTTTTTCCCTCTTCTTTTGTTAAGTATTTTATTCTTAATCTCCGGAAAACATGATGCTGGCTGGATTTTTTATTGTAAATGTTTATCAGAAAAAAGACTACTTATCATTTAACAATTCATGGTACTGAATTAACGTTTATTCAGGTTTTGTTGAATGAGTTTATTAACAGAAAAAATTGCTAAACCTACTCTCATGCATAATTCTGAATTTTTATCCGCATGTTGCCTTAATAAATACAATTTGTAGCTAAATGTCACGGTTTTATTTCAATTAAATCTTTTAGAAACAAATAACATGGGATCTATGGAATAACTTAATTACTATTCATTGAATTATAAGTATGGAATTTCTCTAGTAGGATCAGAAAAAATAAACAACTGATAATTTTTTACTTTTCACTCGTTAAAAATTATATCTTATTCATATTCTTTTAGTGTGATATAATTTTGACTCTATATAATAATTAGAAACTCAAACTGCCGGTAGGGAAGACTATGAAAGAAAGTCATATTTTGAGAATCATGCGTGTCGTTTCTCTGGTATTCTTGCGCTCTTGAGGTCTCGTCTTCGGTGGTACGAGATGGTGTAGAAAGTGTTGCGTTGGTGACTTTATTGGATTGTGTGCGTAGTGCAAGTGTGGTTGTTCGACGACGTATCCACCCAATCTTTTCTTGTCGTTTCAGTCGTTAAAGGCCATCTCTCCTTTGAAAGTTTTCTTGTTGTTTGTTTGGTTTATATATATATATATATATATATATATTGGTATGGGTTGGTAATAAAATAGGTTTTTATTTCGACATGTTCGAAGACTAGTTTTTGTTTAGTGTTTAGTTGTGTTTTTCATTCGTTGGTTTCGTTTCTAGGTGGTTTTTTGTGCGGCCTTGTGTTATAAGATTATCGACAAAGGTTGATATAAGATGAAGTTTTTGTTCTTTGGTTTCGTGTGGTAGGATACTTTGAGGATGTGAATTAATCTTTGTATTGCCTTTTTCACATGTTATGGAATATATGTTCATTTTCAAAAAATATATATATATATATATATATTTATAAAAATTATAGTCTGTGAAAAAATGTTGCCTTGTATCAATTAAGAATGTGAAAAATTCTGTGGCATAACTAAAATACATTTTATTGCCAACAGACAAACTCATTGTCAGAGATAATATATAAAGAAAGGGTTCTCGATTCGTAACTCGAAATCCTCGTTGTGTAATATTAATTAGGATGATGAACTGCACTTATTCATTACTTGCCCTTTTGCAAAGGCTTGTTATTTTATTATTATTATTATTTTGTTAGAAGCAAAAGCTTGTTATTTATTTATTATTATTATTATTTTTTTTTGCTAGAAGCAAAAGCTTGTTAATTGATGGTGCTTGTGGTGGGAGGATTTTTCCCTTTTACCAGCTAGGATTGAAATTGTTGAAAAATATGAGTCCTCAATAACCAGAATCATCAAATAAAGTTGTAATTTATAATAACCTTAACACTAGATTTTGTTCTATTTTGAATTGTGGGGGAAGAAATGAGATAACTTTTGTTCTTCTGGACCAAAATTTATAAGTAATTTTTTTTTTTTTTTTTTTGGCTAATAGTTTGAACCAGGTTTATGAGGAGCATTTACGTCTTCTATATGATTTTTTTTTTTAATCTGTCATTCCACTATCTTTTTTCAAGTGATTCCAAACGGGAATTCAAATTCAAAAAGGTATCATATTGTAATTTTCAGAGAAATAATGGCACAAGCAAAAAGTAAAAGTGAAAATACGGGGGGTCTTAATATGACTGGCCTTATTATTTTGATTATTATTAGTATTTTCGTTTAAGAACTTGCCTCTGTTAATTATGACTTAGGAAACTAACCGTAATCATGAGAAGGATGTTGTAGTACCTTGATAAATTGACTTTAATGTAAACGCACTTTGAACACAGATCTACAACGTGCGAGGGCTCTTAGACACGAACGCATTATTCTAACGTGAGAAAGGGATTATATTTGCTCCAACATATAGTTACTTTCTTGGTCAAAATGATAAGTACATTACTGTTATAGGTGGATAATCTTGACTTATTTGTGCTAATTAACAGGAAAAGAAACAAAAAAACAAGCGTCTCCTTTTTTCTTTTTTGAATTTGGTAATGGGAAATTATGTCTCGTGCCGGAAAAGAAACAAAAAACAAGTGTCTCCTTTTTTCTTTTTTGAATTTGGTAATGGGAAATTATGTCTCGTGCTTGCAATTTTATTTTTTTTTAAAAAACCTTTTTTTAACATAGAAGAGTAATGTAGACGCGGGAAGGCATTTGTGGAACTATTGATGCACTTAACACATGGCAATTGACGCACGCACGGTCATTAGGAATGTAAATTGCCTTTTAATCCACTAATATATATTGTGTTCTCCACTTTTTTTCTCTCAAACATTGCAACATGTGACATGGTAATCCATGATTTTGTAACGAGCCCTTGTTGGGTTTTTGTATTGTAGTTTTAGCAGCGGGTGACTCGACTATAAAGGTGTGTGTGTGTGTTTTTTTTAGTGGCAGAGTATATCAAAATCATATTAAAATAAATAATAAAAAAAACAAAATTGCGTACATGTTTAGGCCACGTTCATTTCACCGATTCGAGTTTTCAATTTTAGGTTTTTACAGTAAAAAGCTCTCAGAAAATATCACATCTAACTTTTTCTGCTACAGTGAAAAGCTCTCAGAAAATGTCACATCTCAGCTTGAATTGAAAACTCGAATCCGCGAAGTGAATGAAGCATTAATTGTTCAAAAATATCTCAACCGAAAAGGTAACGTAAACAATCTCGAAAGATTATATACATGAAAGTCCTTAATGAAATAGATTAATCTCGTGCATAAAAAAAATAGAATTAATTATAGTTTTGGTTTTTTTATAAGAAGATTTTCTGATATGCCTGACGTATCGGTAGATTAGATTTTTCTAACCGTTGGATCTACGTAATTTTTAACTTGACGCGATTTTATGCAGATCTTACGGATATAAAACCTAGTCTAGTAATTTGTTGGCAAGAGAAGATCATTTTTTTATATTCTCAACCGAAAAGGTAACGTAAACAATCTCGAAAGATTATATACATGAAAGTCCTTAATGAAATAGATTAATCTCGTGCATAAAAAAAATAGAATTAATTATAGTTTTGGTTTTTTTATAAGAAGATTTTCTGATATACCTGACGTATCGGTAGATTAGATTTTTCTAACCGTTGGATCTACGTAATTTTTAACTTGACGCGATTTTATGCAGATCTTACGGATATAAAACCTAGTCTACTAATTTGTTGGCAAGAGAAGATCATTTTTTTATATCAATTAGCCATCCTTTTATTTTGAAGAATTTTCAAATACCAATGAAAATGGTGCGTTAAAAAGCAACAAATCCTAAATTAATTCCACCAATTTTCGGTAGATGGTTCTGGTGGTTGAAAAAATGAACAAAGAGAACCGGAAGCTACCTACAACATCTAATCCACAAGATTGTGAAGCCAAGGAATATGTTTTCTTGCCATCCAAGGGACATGAACCGTGCCAGAAACCATCCAATGTCAATCATTTTTGGTGTTTGAACACTACTCCTATATTATGGGTATCCCACAAAAGCAAATACCTTTTCATTGAAGGAAAAATAAATAAAAATTCAATCCTTTGAGTAGAAACTAGAAAACTAGAAAGAGTTGGAGAAGGAAGAAACTCAAAATTCACTCAAGATATAATACTTGGGTATATAGTCATTTGAAATCATAAGAGCCATGACTTATTGCACGTGTTTTGATGATGGGCAATATTTCAAGCCTAACAAACACTCTCATCAATCGTGCAATCTCGAGCCACTCTATTAACAACCAAAGAGAATATTTTAAAGTTTTTTTTTTTTTTTTGGATAGGCTAGAGCATATTTTAAAGTTATAAAAAGACAAGGAAGGGAGTTGACACTCTCAATTGGGATTTATTTTTTAGATGGCATTAATATAAAGTAAAGAGTGGAATAAAAGTCTAAGAAAGTGGATGATATATGTTTCATAAAATATGTGCGTTTGAGGGAGGCACGGATTCCCTCCTTTTGCTTTGCTTTGGTTTAGTTTTAATGTCTCGTGTTTTTTTAAAGAAAAGCAAAGATAATATGAGCTTTTAGTGCGGGCTGGTGGAGAGAGGTATTGTTTGTTAGCTTTTCAAGCGTGGATGGTTTTGTTGGAGAATCCACAACCAAATGGCTCCATGGTCTCATGTCCCACACTCCCCCACCAAACTTATAAATACCATATAAGTAAAAATAAACATGTATATATTATATATACATATATTAACTTATAAAGAGCAATATAATCCATCATACGTCAACTCACATTATAATATATATATCTTACTTGTATCTTTGTAATCACTAGCACAGAAAATGTGTGACTCATCATGATTCACGAGTGAATAATTCAATTGGTACATAATGTTTCAAGAATATGGTTTGTCTATAATATTACTCATGTTCTCTATTTAATTTTTCTTTTCGCTTTTTTTTTTTTTTTTTAAGTTGTGATAAGAAAATTTGCACTCCACACTTTAATAGTATAGTTATGTATTAGATTTACCGCTAAGCCATACATAGTACATACAACTACTCTTTAAAAAAAAAAAAAAAAAAAAAAAAGACGTTAAAAACAAAAGCCTATCCATTCCTAGTTGGTCAAGATACTAGCTAGAGTTGAAATTGGAAAACACTAATGTAACATAAGAAGTGTAGCCAAATTGCACCATTAGATAGTTCACAAGTATATCCCACTTTAAAGCTCCACCTAAAAAAAAAGGAGCTAATAACAAGAAATAAGCAAGAAACGAAAATGGAGAAAACAATAACATAAGCACATTAGCAAAAGTAGCTAGAGAGATAAGGGACATCATCACCATAATGCTAGAATTGATTCGTGTTACTTTATATTGTTTTCATTTAGTAATAAAAAAGCTTCAAGTGGCGGAAAACATGGGCAGCCATGCTAAGGTGCACTAAAATCACTCATGTATCGTTTGTTTTCATTTGTACTTTCCCCTATTATATTTTTGGCATCAAAAGAAGAGGACTTGTTTTTGACTCCTACTAGTCTCTTTTGTTTGACAAAAGGATGCATGTAAATAATGTAATTTTTTATACACATTTGGATCAATCCCCTACACTCACTTCCTACCTCCATTGCTAGCTTAAATTTTGCAAGCAGATATTTGTACTAATTTTGACATATATATATATATCTGTTAAAAAAATGACATACATATATTGTATGTTAAATTGAAATTGAGAAGTAAATGCATATTTGTTTGGCTTGTAGAACATGGAGGGTCCACTAGCTTGTGCAAATATTCGGTTTCTCATAGTGAACACTTTGCACTTGTGCTTCCACACAGAATCGCCCAATTTTATTTTTTCTTGGTGGGTAAGCTACTCAGTTTTGAAGTCTCCATTCCAATGTCCGCTCCAAAAAGAAAAAAACAAGAAAAACAAGAAAAAGAAAGTGAGTTTCCATAAGAAAATTAAAAAGAAAAACTTTAGAGAGAGTTTCATTAATTTTGTAAATATATATAAAATGAAGAGCTCAATATATATAAAATGAAGAACTTTAGAGCTCTATTTATAGGAAAACTTCTGACACTATTCACAATTATTATTTGCAACGAACTCAAGTTTGGCAAGATTTGACATGGTGATAACTATAATAGAACATCGATATAATAAGAATTATAATATTATTATTACAATAGAGAGTACAATTAAAATTACATGTTAATCATAATAACAATAAATAAAAAGAAAAATATTACAATTATGAGTATTGCAAGGAAAAATTGAAAATCGTATGGAGAATGATCTCTAACAAAAAAAGCAAAAATATAGAAAATGATTATTAAAAGAACAAACATCATCATCATATTCATCATATCGTGAATATTATATTAAGAATAGTGAAAAGAAGATGAGAAGTGAAAGATAAAAATATTAAGAAGGGGAAAGAGAAGATGAGAAGTGAATTGTATGAGTTAAGAAAAACCACATTTTATAGAGTAAAAATTAGTCGTTTATAGCCATTAATATTGGTGTAAAAATTTGTTATATTACTGTTAGAAGTGAAAGAAAAGTTACAATTGTATATCTTAAATGATGTAGAAAAATAAACATATGAGAATAGTAATATGCATGCAGAAAGTGCAATGGAAATTATTATCTGCAGGCGGCATAGCCGTCTATTTATGAGAATACAAACACACCAAACTACTTGGTAAACCTTTTGAAGGGTGCATAACAATAAAAGTATAAAAATTATAATACGTTGGTGGCATAGCCCTCCTTTGTATGAATATAAAATAATAGTATATTTACATACTATTTATTTGAATTAATAAGGATAGAAACTTGTAGTAGGACTAGGGTTATGACTTATTTTCTTTTGATTTTAAGGTAGATGTTTGTAATTGGATTAGAGCCTCATTTTTTTGAATTAATGAATGCAGACAATCGTAGTAGGAATAGAATGTTCGTGCTGATAACGTGTTATGAAAACTAAAAAAATGCAAAACTAAGAAGAAAACGTTAGAGAGAGAGAGAAACTAGAGAGAGTTCTATTAATCTTGTGAAGGTATATCAAATGAAGAGCTTTAGAGCTCTATTTATAGGAAAATTTTCAGCACTATCCATAATTACTATTTGCATAGCACTTACTAACTGCTACTATTTGCACAGTAAAATTTTGATATAAATAATAATTTTGATTGACTTATATAATAATTTTGACTGAAATGGACATCTATTATTCATAATAAGTCTTTCAATTTTATGTGGTCAATCCACATCCTCCATTCCCATGTCATTACATAAGGTCTTCTATTGCACCACTCCACAATATATTTCTTCTCTTTTTATTTCTGTTTCTAAATTTTTTAACTCAAAGAGATAATATATTAAATCATTTATAAAAACAAAAGTGAGTATGATGATTAAATAACACATAAGACGTGCGGAGGAAAGTTGTCTTTTTCTTTTTGTTATTAAATATTTTATTTCTTTCCTTTTGTTTTCATTAAAAATGAAGAAAAGGAATCTTAGCTTTGCAAACTTTATACACATATGTATATATGTGTATGTATTTATTTATAAGAGATTCTCTAATAGAATCAGAAAAAATAATCATTTATCAGTAATTTTTTATTTTCAACCGTCAAATTTATATCAAAAATAATAAATTTATATTAAAAACTGTTTGTTCTTTATATTTTTTTAATCTAATGTAATTTTAATATGATTTAACGGTTAGAATCTGACACTACTAATAAGACTACTAATAGGACTGATATATGAGAAACTTTATTTATATATTTTCTTTTTTGTATAGGAGAAGAGTGTTTTAGTGCCACCAAAAGGGTAGACCCAATGAGATTGGAGGCCAAGGAAGGGACTTGATTGGGCGTGGTTATTGTTCCCTCCACTCCGAACAAGAAGGCATGAAAGTATGCGTATTGTTGTTAATTAAATATTCTGAAAAAAAAGCCTCATATTTAGTTTGCTGCAAATGGATCTTCTTACCTGTGCATAAGATCTCTCTCAGGTGATCAAATCATGGTCTACCTTGATTAGCAAAAAAATCATGGGTCTATCTTTATCTTATTTATTATATATAATATAATACATACTGGCAGTCACTTGTGACTATAGGACCCTATAATCTAATCGCAGCACCAGTTAATCTCCTTTCCGCATTACTTTTTTATTTTATTTGGTTCGATTTGTTTTCTACTTTTGTTTATAGTGCAGTCCAGTCGGCAAGTGTAACTATGAATCATTAAACAGTCAAATAAAACATGCTAATGACTAAAGATTGTACTAGTCCGTCCTCTGTTATATGCTATTATTTGACAAAGAATTACATTATGATAATCATACTATCAAGCACTAGTATGATATTTTCGTGCAATAAAATGTGAGAGAGGGACGACTAATCATAATTATGATTTTAAACGTAATAAAAATGACTTTACATAATGAGAAATATCTGTACTGAGTTATAATTACTTGTGTCGCGAGACGAAGTGTGTCACTTCACCCTCATTAAAGCGTAATAAACATTTAGCCCGTAACTTAAAAATAGTCTCAAACACTTCTCATGAAATTCAAATATAAGACCTTCCATCTACTAATATCACTAGGCTACCATCTTCATGGTGCATCACTAGTAGGGTTTATGTGTTTATAAATCTTCCATATTAAAAAACACAAAGCAAAACTAGTGATATTATACCATAGCAATGCTTTTGTTAGACAATGTCAGGTGCAAGAATGAAATTATAGTCAGACTACATTTTTATACTCGTATCAATATAGATTTTTTTTGTAGATTTGAAAAGTTGTTTTAAAATTTAAGAAGCTTTTTAAGATTTAATCAAAATCACGTTGATTAAAAGCATACTAGAAAGACCCTAGTGACTACCTCCCCGGATTATTATGAGCCACAATATTTTTGGTTCTCCTAATTCAAAGAGAAAAAAAAAAAAAACATGTATAAAAAATATCACGAGACATCAATCATGTTTTCTCTAATTCCTTCCATCCATCAAGAGGAATTGCCGTGATAAAAAAAAAAAATCTTAAAACGACCATTTTAGATCTTAAAATCCCCTTCTAACAAGGTAATGCATTTTTCTTTGCAAGTGTTTTTCATTAATTGAATTCTTGATATGATTCATATAAAGGGACGTTTGGTTAGAGGATTCAAACCATGATTTGAATCATGATTTATGGTTATTATAATGTTTTCTCTGATCACAAAAAATACACGTAAATTAAAAATAATTATAATCACATGATTCTAATACATAAACTAAACGTCTCTTAAGATTCTTTTCAGTTCATTTCTAGATCCATGATTAAGACAAGTCCCTATTGGACTAACCATTGATGGACTTCTTTTCCCCCTCAATTTCAATGTTTGCTGTTACATTTGGCATCGAGAAATTCACCTTCACTTCACTTCACTTCACCTCAAGTTGTAAGATCACATGTTAAAGAAATTTGATTTTACCTTTGTTGAAGCCTCCAATCAACCGTTGATGGGCACTTGAAAGGGTAAGGAGTAAGGACTTAGGACACGTCCAAGTATCACATCAAATGAAAAGTGGTGTTGTACTCCCACGGCGGGTCCGCTGCCTATTGGCCTTTTTTACCCCTCTAAGACTAAAGTAGGCCATCGATGATAATAAGCAAAGAGAGATACATTGTCAGGTGGAAATGTTATTGTGTAAGAGCCTCCTTGTGAACATATATTATTATATATTAATCAATCTCATACCCCATTTGGCCATTTGTGTGAGAAAATAAGTGGGACCCTATTATGAATCTATAATTCACGGCTTTGAACGGTCAAGCACCAAATAATTTGTGTTCATGTAAAACATAGGATTCCAACCCCTTTTCATCTTTCCTTCTTCCTACCATTTCCTTACTTCCTCCTTTTTTTTTTTCTCTAATGTTTAAGAGAGTTTCTTTATAGGACCTGATATACTGGTAGTATCAATTTTTAATTATTAATCAAGTTAAAATTATATTAGATTGAAAAAATATTCATAACAGACATTAAACAATTTTTAATAAAACTTTAACAGTTAAAAATAAAGAATTACTAATAGTTCATTTTTTCTAATCTTACCATATAAGCTTATAATGTTTAAATGTGTATTTCCTTGCTTGCAGTCATTAATATCCAGTTTTTTTTTTTTCTTTTTCCATTATTCTTTCACCATCTCTTTGCAAATATCCATCTTTTTGTAAAGAACTGCAAAAGCGAATGACTTTTGAACCATTTTCTTCCTTTCTTATGGGAGAGGGAATCCATTGTGAAAGTGGGTTGTTGGATTCATGCGGAACGGTCAGGCTAATTCAGTTGAAGACACTTCACCGATTTGATTCATTGAATAAGTCAATTTTGGGCGAAAATACTTGAATTAGTCTTCAAATATTTGAATGGTGATTATTATGATCATTTCTCGATTTTCATATTAAGTAATTACACAAACTCTAGTTTTATGACTGTTAAATGCACTTGCTTATGTCTTGAGTCACATGGCCTTCGCAAACAAATAAAAAAAAAAACAAAATTTTACAATAATATGTTATCAGTAGACTTTGAACTTTTTATAGTAGTTTATGCGGCAATAAATTATTATCTTCGTACTGATAAATTTAATCTCTTTAAAATCTAATGTCATGACATGAAATGATAACTTATAGTTTTATTCATAAATAAAATTTTGGCGATTTAGGGTTAGCTAAGTCATGACTCACAAATAAGCAAACTTAATATTAATTTAAAATTTAGATATCATAATATAGAATATTAAAATGTAAATATCTAAGAAAAATACCTCTGGTTACTAGTGGGTGTATATAAATGATTTGTTTCTTGGAAAAATAATAAAAGAATTATATGTTAATAGTGAAATAAGTTGGAAAATTAGAAACGAGTTTTCCTTTTCTTCTTTTCTTTCCCTGTCTAAAATTTCTCTGATGCTCACCCTTCCATTGTATGGAATTTGATGCTCGCCCTTTCTTCTCTTCTTTGCGCCACGACCTCTCCTTTATTTTTTCCTTTGTATTTCTTCTGGACAGTAAACTGATGCACCATGCCATTATGTAATTGGGTGTCCGGATTTCCTTTTCTTTACCGGCCCCAACCTCTCGACTTTCTAATTTTAATAGTGGCCACATTTTGAGCTTGAAAAAAGAGAGATTATGATTTTGCAAGAGAAGAAAGAATAAAGACGGAGGTCCCAAAAGAGGAAAAAAGCAGAATAATATTTGAGAGGGCAAAAGGGAAAGTGATTGTTACACCATAAAAAAAAAAAAAAAAAAAAATTTTTAAATCTGCTCTAAAGAAAGCAGAGCAAACATATATAGATATATGTAAATTTTAACTGTTTTGGTTGCCGCGTCGTTGTGTAAAACTATACTTTTTGTAAGTTTTATACTTTATGATTTCAACTTAATTGTACATAAACACGTCAAAACGCGAACTCAAATGTGTGATGTCGCTTATTAATTAATAATGATAATTCACTTATCATATTATTTTATATAAAAATAAGTTCATACTTAGGATTGATGTTCAATAGTATGACTCTTCAATGATATTTGAGACGTATTGGATAAATGATATTTATGTGGCCGTGTTTGAAATTGATCCGTTTTTTTTTTACGTTTTTTGAGAAAAAAAAAATAAAAACGTTTCTAAATCGGCGTTTGGCGTAATAAAGGCAAAAAACAGAAATGAAAATGATTTTTTAGTTTAGTATAAAATGAGAGAGAAATAAAAAATGACTTTTAATCGTTTTTTATTTTTTTATTTTTGTTTTCTCCTCTCTCGAGCAGTGAGAAAGAGAGATAGACATTAATAGATTTTTTTTTATACTAAAAACAATATATTGATAAAACCACCAAACGTATTTTTAAAAATAATTTATGTCTAAAATTAAAAATATTTTCATTTTCATTTTCATATAAAAAATAAAATTATTTTAAAATGAGTTCTAAACGCACCCGGTGTTTTTCTTTCTTTTTCTAACTTATGCAATGAAGTACAAAGAAAGAGAGAAAGATAACTAAGAAGGGGGAATACCATATTCGAGCAAATAATGCTTTTATCCCATGTAATATAATAACGTAATTGTGTTAGTTGCAGTTATATCCTTAAACACTGATTTACGCGACAAATTCCTAAAAATCGCTACACTTAAATTCTAAATGGAACTAATAAACCTCTTGCATATATTACCAAGAGAAAGATGTTATATAGCTTCAGTTGGAAAATGTTGACTAGATTGTTTGTTCTTTAAGTACGATGAACAATGAGATCCATGTTGTCATAAGTTTCTATAAGATAAGATTCATCGTAAATAGTACTATTAAAGCACGTACAAAATTATCTCACATTGTGAGATTTTAATGCCTCAAAACATGATATCCATGTTGCATGTTTCATAATAAAGTGAAACATACTTGCGAACTTGAAGATTAGGCCACGTTTGGTAGCTTATATTTTAAAGGATGTCCTATTTACGGTGTTTCTGTTTTTATTCATCTCTATGTAAAATTTTAAAAATTTTGTATTCATTTTTACATTTTCTTTGCGAATTTGAAGGTTTGTTTGCTAATTTCATTTTGTACGGTAGTTATTTCAACAAACCACGCTCAATGTAATATAAAAATGGTCATTTTAATTTATTTTATTTCGTAAGACTCTAAAATTTTTTGTACGAGATCAATGATGATTATAATGTGATTAGGAGAGAGAGGAATAAAATTTACACACAATGTATGTAAAACAGGAATAAAAACGAAAACACCATAGAGAGGAGACAAATAGGTTAAAAAACCACACTTAAACCCTCTCTAATATAATATAAGAGATATTTGATTCATAAATTAGAATCATGTGATTAGAACTATAGATTATAATATAGGAGACATTTTAGAGCCGGTTTGGTTGGAGGATTTATTCTCTGATTTGAATAATAGTTCATGGTTCGTTATAATATTTTCTCTCATAAAAAATACACATAAATTAAAAATAATTATAATATCATGATTTTAATCCATCAACTAAACGGGTTCTTAATATTTTTGTTCAAATCCAAACCCAAGAGACAAACGACGTACGTCCGAGTGAAAACCCAAATTCCAAACTCCAATCTCCAAGCCAAACAGAAGTCTTAAACGGGTTCTTAATATTTTTGTTCAAATCCAAACCCAAGAGACAAACGACGTACGAGTGAAAACCCAAATTCCAAACTCCAATCTCCAAGCCAAACAGAAGTCCTAACCAAAGTTGGTTAAGTTTTAACTGTGGGGTGTCACTGGAACAACCCAATTTGGGTGTGGAGTGTGGTCAACAAGACAACAATAGAGTCATTTGACCTGACCCCACTCTCCCAAAGGGCAATGATAAAACCACTCACGGGGGTCCACTCTTTTGTCACAGTCACCCTCTACTCTACTGTTTGCTTCATCATTGTTCACTTATACCTTGCGTGCACTCCTCCCTCCAATCCCCAATCCATTCCTCACGCCCGCACGTATCAACCAAAGCCAAAACCAAAACCAAAAACACAAGCAGTGGCTCTCTTATAATTTCCCCTTCCAGCCAGGGTCATTTCCGTCAAATCATCTTCTATATAATCTCTCCCTCCGTGCACTATCCAAGTTTCGCCTTCGATTTCTTCCATTTTCCACTCTCTCTCTCTCTCTCTCTCTCTTCGTTCTTCGTCTTCTTCCTTCCAAAAAAGCCTATAATTTCACTGCTTCTTCTTCTTCGATCTGGGTCGTCTGAGCCACGCTTTTCCTTTCTCTCTCTTCATCGACCTGATTTCTCTCTCTCTCCTTGTTCTTCACTGTAAGTTTCTTCTTTAGATTCTCGTTTTCTTAACGTTTTGATGGATTTTTTTCGGATTCTTATGCTATAAAAATACGATCTTTGCGCTTGATTTTTCATTTTTGTTTGTTTGTATGGTTTTTCTTCGAGTTTATATATCTCAATTTGCTGTTTTTCTTCTTCTTCTTCGCATTATGTGATTTGCTTTGCTCTTTTAAATGTTACCTTCTTTTATTAACTGTTAATGGCCGATTATTCTTACTGTATTAGCTTTTTCTTTTTTTTCTTTTTTTGGTTTCTCTTGATCGGAATTCGGAAATGTTGCTCTGTTTGGTTCCCGGGAAAATATAAGCAAATAACCGGCTAATTCAACAATAGATCTATATCATCTTTAGCTGCTTTCGTTTAAAAATGCTTCCGTTTAAAAATGCTTCGAAGAATTGAGCTGAATAATTTCGATTTTATATACGTTTACACATCCTAAACCAATAAATCTCATCATTCTCTGTTCATCCGTGAACTCAGATTATTGTCTCTAATTTTACTGCGAACTTTATGCAGGGTTTTCGGAATAGGGGTTTGGGCGTAAAAGAACTGTAGCGGAGATCTTTTTGTTTTTTGTGGGTGTGAACGGAAACAGTATGCGGTGGTGGCTGACTTTGTCTGTTGATGTTTTCCGCAAAGTCATCTCTTTGAACTTGTATTGTAAAGTAATTCTGTAATCTCTCTTTACAATTTCGAAGTCCCTTTCAAAATCTTTCAGCCTTATTATCAGTTATTTCCCATGGGGTCCAGATTTTTCATCGTCGTTCCTTGTTATGTCCGGCAGATTAGCTGAACATTAGCTAACTAATTACCGATTACCCGCCTCAAATCTTTTGTCGGTTTTTCCTTTTTTGGTAGTGGGTTAGTTTAGCTGAAGTTAGAGTACAAACTTTTTCTTTTAAGTAAGTTTCTTCCTGGTTGTTCTGTCGTTTGGTGTTTTCTGGTGATTTGTTTGATTCTCTTTTGTTCTATTTAGCCAAAGTCTGTCTTTTGTGTATTACCCAAGTGCTGGAGATATTGTCCTTGGAAGAAGATTGTGTTTTTTTTTCCCATCGTATTGAAGGGCTGGAAAGTAGTGATGGTGTGCCAAGCAGCGAGTCAAACAAGATTTCGGGCATTGAAACACGAAAATGGGATTGCTGGGAGTGCAACCATTATAGTTAGAGTTATAGCATGCTTTCAACCTCTCCAGGACTGCCAGGTTGGTGAAAACGATAATTTGCTGCTTTTAACCTCCCATTTTAAGAGGATTATTTGATGTGAAAAGTTGTTGCCTTTCGATTTCGTTGGTTTAGATTCACAAGATTCGTTGCTATATTTTGTTTGTTGGTGATGATATGCTTCCTATTGATTTTATTTTGTTGGATATTTTTTTCAGGCTGAATATTTCCGTCATTTGCTAAAACCTGTTACGTAGATAAAGTTTATGCCTTCTGTAGTCAAGTTAAGCTGGAGTATTTAGTTATTTTCCTTGTTGGTGTAAGAAAGAGAGTAATCAGCATCTAGTTGTACATACGTCGTTCTGGTATGTTTTACTTTCCAACATTCCACTATTGTTTGTATGATTTCCTTAAGCTGTAATTGTGATATTTATTAGTTATACTGTTTATTTTCTAGGTAATTGTTTTGGTTGAATGGGTGAAGATTGTGGAGCCTGGCATCCCAAGCTTGGCATTAATTGGCAATCACCCTATCTTAATTCTTTGGGTGCCCCATTGGACTTGGGACAGTCTGCGTGTATGAATCCGAGCACAAATATGATGTCCACAAATGGTACTTTTTGCAGATATCCATTGTCGGAGGCTCCTAATTTGCGGGTTGGACAAGCGAATGAACCTAATGATTGGTTTTATTGCTTGCCCCGTTTCAGACAGGCCTTCGCACCCGCTCCAAACTCCATTCTCCAAGAGAAACTTCCGGCCTTCTGTCATGAAAGTTGTAGGGAGACCCTGAAGCCAAATGTAGAATCTGAATGTGCTCAGAAGAGATTCCTCGTTGTTGATCAATCAGGAGACCAAACAACTTTAATCTTTAGTCCTGGGGTCGGTGCTTCGGTTCGTTGTCTTGCATCTTGGAAGCGAAATTCTGATGGTCCTTATAATCTGTGTATGGAGGATCCTAGAACTGAAAGAGTCTTGAAAAATCTCTCTGATCCGGTTTTAACTGACGAATTTAATGACAATGATGAAAATGGTGGGGAAAGTGAGATGCATGAAGACACAGAAGAACTTGATGCCTTGCTTTACTCGGAAGATGAAGATGGCAATTCCACCGAGGATGATGAAGTTACTAGCACGGGTCATTCACCCAGCACAATGACATCGTATGATAAGCAAGATTGGTTTGAAGGAAGCACCGATGATTTCGCTAGTTCTGTTAAAATTACTAAGAAGCGGAAGCTTTTTGATGGAGGTTATGATGTTAAACCATTCCTCGATGACACTGCAAGTTCTGTAAAATGGAGCAGATCAATTGAGTTAGAGGACGATGCCGAATCTAGTTGTGCCAATGCTAAAAGTTCTGGGTTGAGAGAAATTGACTTCATGTCCCGCAACAAGAAGATAAGAAAGGAAAAGATTCGGGAAACCGTTGGCATTCTGCAGAGTATAATTCCCGATGGCAAAGGCAAAGATGCGATTGTGGTCCTCGAAGAAGCCATCCAGTACTTAAAATACTTAAAGCTCAAAGCTAAAGCTTTTGGAATTGATGCTCTCTGAGTTTCAGTTCCTTTGTGTGGTGGTACGTTGTATCTGTAATTTTTATATTAGCAGTTCCTCAATTAGAAGTCCATAAAGGGTCTATGCCGAATAAGTCCAGTACATATGCCATGGACATGAGTTTCCTGAGTTAGATGATGATAAATGCTTTTGGTCGTGAAGGAAGCCCGAACCCTTTTAGCGTTTTTCTTTTCTTCAATGATTAGATTGGAATTTTGGCTTGTGTCTTCAGTGTGATCGCTCAAGTTGGACTAGAAGGATAAAAGAGTGGCGATCATCAGTCTCTGAAGCGTTTTAGCGAAAGTATCACTTGCGTTTGGGCATGGAAGTGGTTCTGTGGTCAGAGAAGACTTGAAGTTGATTCCAGCTAGAAGAGAGTGGTATTGGTGCGCACCCCCTTTGCTGTCCTGGGGCCCTCGTCATCGTCTTTCTTTTGCCCTTTTGGTATTTTCTTGTCAAATCCAACTTTTTTGTGGGGTTTTCTTGTTCTTATGATGCATCAAAAATTTGCACGAGCGACGCAGCTTCTCCTTTCCACATTGCTACTTGCCGACGGGGCCCAAGTTCCAGATCCCTCATTTTACTAGCGTCCCCGCTTTGCTTTTCATCTGGTTTGCTAGCCATTTTAGCTAGAGAAACCAATTCATTGTTTGGAAACTCGTATTCAGACGTGTTTGTACCTGGTAGGATGTTAATTATTGTTGTTTGGTCAAGTATTTGTTTGTTGTTCTTGTTAAATATTGCTATGGTGGTTTCGGTTGTTAGAGGTGATGATAAAGTTAGGTGTGATTTAATTTTGCTTTGGCCTTATTGTTGGCCGTATGTCTCTGTACTTAAGTCGCATGCTAGCATTTATTGTATGAGACAGCGATATATTTGCATATTTGTGATACCTTTCTCTCTGTTATTGTTGCTTTATATATATATATATATATATATAATTCCAAATTATATATGATACAGATTGCGTGGTGAGGGGACCACAAAACTGAATTATTAGTGAGAGGAAGCATTCTTGCATGAGACTGAGACGCACGAGTAGGAAAGCAGTCAAAGCAGGTAGTGGAAGTAGTAGAAACCAGCGTGTAATGGGTGTGATTTGTCTATGCAAGGAGTATGGCATTTGTTTGATTTTGCATTTTGTCATTTTGCATGTAATGTGAGATTTTATTCATTTAGCTTCATGCTTTGCGTGTTGTAGTAGAGAATCTTATATGCCATTTCACAGAAGGGGTTTTTCTAAAGGTCTCGGAACATTGATGGATTGGTCTCCAAGGGAAAGAAAAAGAGTGTTGTTGCTATTGAGAATGAAAAAGATCGGTTCCCAATGATGGGAAATTGCATAATAAAAGTGCAATCTAACATAGGCTAGCTCTTCTTTTACCGATTTGTAATGGATTAAAATCAAAGAAGAGAAGGTGCTCGAAAGGGAAAGGGAAGGAAAAAGAATAAACAGAGAAACAACTATTTAATTTTATTGTATACTGGAGTCAAAAATCAGAATTGCATTAAGTAATAAACACCCAAATGATTTATAAAAGAAACATGGAGTTTCTCTAGTACGATTAGAAAAAATAAATAATTGGTAGTTATTTTACTTTTCAGGAGTTAGATTTGTATAAAAAATTATTTATTTTATATATTTTTTAAATCTGATGTAATTTTAATTAGATTAAACTGTTAGAAATTGTCCCTAACGGACCTAGCGGAGAAGGTCCAAAAAAATAATAATCACTTGTTTCATGAGAGAAAATAATAATAACTGAACACATCAAGCAACAATTTGTCGGTAGAAATTGAAATTATTGAAGAGGTGATCTCAACTACTAGGCTTTTTATGAGTTGAAATGTGGTTTTGTTTGCTTTTCACATTTGGAAAACATACCAACATCTTTTCTCTCCACGTTATTGTGATGAGAAGGCAAAACGTGGGGAAGTTGGAGAGGAATATATTCTCACCTGATTTGCGTGTGGGAGTATCCGTACTCATTTCAACATGTTCTCTCATTCTTGGGACACAAACACAACACTTTATGCAATTGTTGTGGTGTTTGAACGAGTTTCAAAATGATTTTAGAATGGAATTTGCAACTTTTGTCACGCAAGCTGCAAGTTTCTCATTTACGTGAGAGAAAAAATAAAAAGATATGTGGTCCTAAGATCAACTTGGCAAGTTAACATCAAAATGTTGACTGAGTTTTCGTGCTTTTCTAAATCATTAGTCAATTAAAGCACTGACCCATTGTTTAAAGCCATGTCATACCAAAAACAAAAAAGAAAATTACATTTATATTTGTAGAAAATGTCGTTAGGGACATGACATCCTATTGTTAAAAGTGTGCGGTTTATGTTTTTGTCTTGACTAGATCATGCGTCATATTTTTAGGCTTTTTTTTTTTTTTTTTGGCTACCAATATATTGTTAGTGTCAAGTTAAAACATTATGAGCTCTACCATTGCACGGACAACAAAACAATAGTTACTAACTGCAAACATGTCTGATTTTTTTAATATATAAATGTTAGTAATATGAAAAATTACTCTTTATGCTTGTGTGCTTTTTGAGTTTCAACAAAAAGAAGAATGAAGTAAATAGCATATTTATAGAAAATAATTGAGGTAAATAACATATTTTAAAATTATTTAAAGTAAACTAGTTTACTGTATAAATGTTTCATTTACAACTAGAAATAATATCATTTTTCACCTTAGTTTTCTTTTTACAACTAGTAAAAATATTTTTCTCCATGTAAATATAAATCTTTTACCACGAAAATTATTTTTTATCAGTCGTAAATGAATCGTTTATATGATAAACTGTTATTTATTTTAAATAATTTTAAAATATGATATTCATTTAATTTAGTTTTATAAATCTGCAATTTATTATTATTTTCCTAACACAAAAATTTATTAATTTTGCACGTTGGATCTGTGCAAAAAGCCCAAGTACCTTTCTTTGCATGGTCTCAGTCCTTTTACATTCCTACAGCCCAATCCTCATTCGGTTTCATCGGAAGCCGTATCTCCTATGGCCCAACTTTTAGACGAAAGGGTTGAGTTCAGCCATTTTCTCAAACCGCGCATAATGTAAAATAAGTCCTCTAAAGTTCTTCAGTCAGCCTTTTAAAAAAATTTCATAGACAACTTTATGGTAAAGTTTACCATCATAATCAACAAAACTCGATCAACAAAAACTCTATATAATGATAACATAAGATTAAAAGTTTAAAAAAAGATTGGTAATGTTTGGGAACAATATGCAAAAATGTTTATTATATAGAAACTAAAGCCTTATACTACTGATCAATATATATTTTTTTAAATGAGATGTATTGCATTACTTAAATAGACGCCAAATCGGAGTTAATAATGTCCAGGCCAAAAATGTTAAGAACTTCTTCTAACTAGAAAAGATCAAACTCTATAGAAATAACAAATTGTGCTAGTGTGTGGGCTGCATATAGTTGCTCTTTCGAATAACATGACAGCAAGAACCACCACCAACCTCCGGCATCAAAGCTTTGATATCCTCCAACACCAATCCCTCTACAGATAACACTCCAGCACGTCGAACATTCTTGACCACAATGGGGGAGTCTATTTCTATAATGGAAACACAAAGCATATATATACATTCAGCTGCAAAAATACTAAACGAACCAGGAGTTTTTTTAGAGAGAACACTCTTCACATCACCTGTGGAATCTCACCCTTTTAGTTCGCTTATTCGAGTTTTTAATTTAAATTGAGATACGTGACTGTTTCTGATAATTTTTTACTGTAGTAAAATTTGAATTCTAAACTCGAATGGATGAAATTTAGCCTAATTAATCCTCCTCCCTCCCCAATAGAGTTAGAATGGGGGAGAATCGAATTCTAAACTCGAATGGATGAAATTTACAGAGCCTAATTAATCCTCCTCCCTCCCCAATAGAGTTAGAATGGGGGAGAATAGAAGCATCCACATTTAATTTAAGCTGATCATGGGGTGAGGGCTGCCATCTTTGAAGCGGAGGAGCAGCCAGATCCCTATCCTTCATGCTCACTTTCTGATATGCATTTAACTCCATGAGCTAAAGAGCAGCAGCTTTGAGAATATTCTTTGGGGGTTTTATCAAACCTTCGTGTGTAAAAAGATTACGATCCTTCCAAATCATCCACGTGATTATGCAAAACAATTCAAAATCTTCCCTACAAAGCACAGATCGCATATAGAGTAAAAAAAAAAAAAAATCCATTGCATCCCTTCTGAAAGTTGAGATTTTATCCCCAAAAATGCTCTCCATCCATACGTTACTCGTAGCTCCACATCCAATGACCGCATGGAAGGCAGTTTCGGCACAATTTCTACACCTTCGGCACCCCGCTAAATCGCCAATGCCCCATCAAGACAAATTCTGCCAAGCCGGAAGAATATCATGTAAGCATCTCCAAATGAAGATTTTTAGCCTTATGGGGAATTTTTAAGTGCCATAAGAATCTTCACCACTTATGATCTGCACTCCCCTCGAAAGAAATTGCTATTTGACGAATTTGCATTGCCACCCAATAACCGAAATGAGTCTATCTTCCTTACGAGAGAAACCAACTAGAATACTAGTAATAACACCCACATCAGCCTGCAGAAAATTAGCTTGAGGGAGCGTTTGATTCCACGCCGATGGAAAGCTGAAAAGGGGGATTTAAAAGATCGGCCGCACACCACTCTTTGTTAGAAGCTGTAAGACTTGTAGAGGGTTTAAAAAAGGACGATATTAGCAGTTAGCGATCATCAAAAACTCGAATTGAAGATCCATCCCCAACTCGCCATCTACTTCCCACTTCACAATGTCCCGGTCCCAAAGCAAGCTATGCCAAATATAAGGCGAGTTAGACCCCAGCCCAGAATTGAAAAAATCTTGGAAGGGGAAATAACGCCCTTTTAGAACCCAGCTCGCAAATGAATTGGGATTTTGGATCAATCACCATATGCTTGTTTAGCCAACATTGCTTTTGAAGACCTCCAAATCACGAAAGCCTAAACCCCCCCTCCGTTTTAGGACTGCACAACTTCGTCCACACCCACCAATGCGCCGTCCTTTTCGAATCATCTCCTCCCCACCAAAATCCGGCTATCAATCTTTGCAGCTCCATACAAGGAGAATTAAGCAACCGAAAAACACTCATTGGATATGTGGGAATGGTAAGGACTACTGCCTTCACCAAAATCTCCCTCCCACCTTGAGAAAACATTTTTCCCTTCCTTAATTGTTAGCCAATTTAATTTATGAGTTAAAATATGATTTTATATAAAAAAATTTTATTGTAATAAAAAAATTAGATTTAACTGTTTTAGTGAATTTTTTATTAAGTAAAACTTAAATTATAAATTTAAATCGGTTAAATAAATAGGGTAAAAATTTAACTTTTTCCAAACCTTTTCTTTTAGCTACCAAAATCTCCCTCCCATCTTGAGAAAATATTTTCCAACCGCTTCACTGATTCGAGTTGAAATGTAATTTTATGTGAAAAATTTTTACAATAATAAAAAAATTAGATGTCACTGTTTTAAAAAATTATTTACTGTAATAAAACTCAAATCGATGAAATAAGTTGAAGTTATTTACAAACCTTTTTTTATTGCAGGGAAGGTTTGCTTTTTGTTTTTTGTTTTTTTTTTGTTTTTTTTTTTTTTCAACTAGAACGAGCAATCCAAGTATTTGTCATGAGCATGAGCCACATTAAGACCCAAATTTCTCAGGGAGTCCCCTTTAAATCTGCAGCAACGTTGGGGCTAAAATTGATGGCCGATTTTTTGAAAGTTAATCACTTGTCCAGAAGCCTTCTGATAAGAACATAATATAGACTTCAACTAGAAAGAATTGAAAGAACAAATATGATCTTTATTGACTAACAGAAATGAATTACAAGAGCAGTTCTTCGAGATACTGCCAAATATCCCTTGCTCAGCCTTAGCCAAGACTTCCTCAACAAGACTCCAGCAATTTCCTACCTCTCTATTGTCCGCTTATTCCCTATTTATACACACTACCTTATACAACTCTCAGCATTCCCACTACTAACAACTAACCACTAACTCAGCCCAGTAACCTATTACTCCCTCTTGCCTTTCTGAACATACACCTGTTTAAGCAAAGGCTTATCAATTACTCCGCCCCCCAAAAAAGTCACATTGTCCTCAAGGTGAAATTCAGGAAACTGCTGCTAGATGACATTGAAAAGCTCCCAAGAAGACTCAAAATTTGGCAAGTGACGCCACTGCAGCAAGACTTCCAATTGCCCAGTCACCTGAGAGAAACGAGTAGCCAACAACCTTTCCGGTTCCACGCGTAACTCAGTTAAAATGAGCGGAACCTCCTGGGCTGGAACAGCAAGGCCAATGACTTTCTTAAGCTGTGAAACATGGAAGACCGGATGAATTTTGGCAGCCTCGGGCAGTCGCAACTGATATGCCACCGAGCCCACACGCGCAATCACCTTATAGGGACCATAAAACCGTGGAGATAGCTTTTCATTAGTAAACTTGGCCAACGAATGATGGCATTATGGCCTGAGTTTCAGGAACACTAAATCCCCCACTTCAAAGGACACATCCCGGCACTTGAGATCTGCTTGCCATTTCATGGATTGTTGGGCCTAAAACAAATGTGCTTGAAGCTCATCCAAAATAGCATCCCGCGATTGCAGTTGCTGCTCTAACAAAGAGTTAGCTGTTGAGCCTAACTCAAAGCTTAGTAATTTGGAAGGATCACGACCATATAAAGCCCGGAAAGGAGTCATTCCTACATACACATGGAAGCTCATGTTATACCAGTATTCGGCCCAAGCAAGATGAGAAAACCAATGGGTAGGTTTTCCGGAGACAAAGCAGCGTAAATAAGCTTCCAAGCACCTATTCACCACCTCCGTTTGGCCATCCATTTGAGGATGGTAAGCCGTACTATGATGTAAGGCAGTACCCTGCAACTTAAAGAGCTCATTCCAGAAATGACTGAGAAATACCTTGTCGAGGTCGGACACAATAGTCCGAGGAAATCCATGGAGCCAAACCACCTCCTTAACAAACAGGGCAGCCACGAACTTAGCAGAAAAAGGATGGCGAAGACCCAAAAAGTGAGCATACTTACTCAACCGGTCAACAATCACTAAAATGGAGTCATTACCGGCCGACTTTGGAAGGCCCTCCACAAAATCCATGGAAATATCATCCCACACCTGATTTGGAAGAGGCAATGGCTGTAATAACCCCCCGGAGACAAAGTGGAAACCTTGTTTTGTTGACAAACTTAACAAGCCGCCACAAAAGAGACCACATCCTATTTCATGCCATACCAAAAGAACTCCGAAGACAACCGTTTATATGTCTTTAGACTCCAGAATGACCTCCAATCTTACTGCCATGAAACTCTCCCAAAAGGACTGGTGTGAGAGGAGACTGTCGAGGCAGGGCTACACGACCCTTGTAAAGCAACATGTCATTGCACAAGGAGAACCCACCCCTTCACAGTGGCAGAATTAGCACACAGAGCAGCCTGAATTAACGACAATCTCGGGTCCTGTTGAATTTTTTGGCAAATTCCATCCCCATCATAAAGCGCATAAGTGGTAAGGTGCAACAACTCCAAACCAGTGGGCTGCCTTGACAAAGCATCAGCCACTCGATTCTCAGAACCGGGTTTGTACTAGATCTCAAAATCATAATCCAACAATTTGCACAACCACTTTTGGTGGTCCTCACTGACTAACCTCTGCTCCAATAAGAACTTAAGGCTTCTCTAGTCCGTACGAACAATGAAATGGCGCCCGAGTAAATAATGGCACCACTACCATCAACTCGCGCTCATACACAGATTTTGTACGAGCCCTAGACGACAACACCTGACTGAAATAGGCTATTGATCTCTGATGTTGCATTAAAACCGCGCCAATTCTAAACCCCGAAGCATCCGATTCGACTACAAATGGCTGGGAAAAATCTGGTAGGGAGAGAACTGGGACAGTAGTCATAGCCTGCTTCAATTTCTGAAAAGCGGTTTCAGCTTCTGTCGACCAATGAAAACTGTCATTTTTTAATTGTTGCGTCAACGGCCAAGCAAGATGTCCATACCCAGCCACAAAGCGCCGGTAATAACCGGTCAAACCAAGAAAACCACATAACTCCTTGAGAGAACGAGGAGTCGGCCAATCCAACATCGCTTGAATCTTACTAGCATCCGCATAAACGCCTTCCCCCGACACAATGTGGCCCAAATATTCCAACTGGCTACTAGCGAAAGTGCATTTTTTTTTATTAACATATAAATGGTTGTTCTCTAAGGCAATCAAAACCATATCCATATGATTGACATGTCCCTCAAAGGACTTACTGTAAACCAAAATGTCATCAAAAAATACTAACACAAATTTCCTCAAAAAAGGCTTCAATACCTCATTCATCAAAGATTGGAAAGTGGCTGGGGCATTGGTCAAAGGGCATCACCAAAAATTCGTAGTGACCCTTATGGGTCCGGAAAGTAGTTTTCGGAATATCCTCTTTGCACATCCGAATTTGGTGGTAACCGGATTTTAAATCTAATTTAATAACAATGGTGGCACCACACAATTCGTCCAAAAGCTCTTCTATTACTGGAATAGGAAACTTGTCTGGAACTGTAGCTTTGTTGAGTGCTCGATAATCAACACAGAAATGCCAACTGCCATCTTTTTTTTTAACTAAGAGATCTGGACTAGAAAATGGGCTGCTACTCGGTTGAACGATCACAGCCGCTAGCATATCTCGAACCAACTTTTCAATCTCATTCTTTTGGAAATGAGGATATTTGTAGGGCATGACGCTAATAGGAGCGGTACCCTCCTGAAGAATAATACGATGATCACGCATTCGTTGGGGAGGCAGTTCATTCGGCATATGTAAGACCCCCGAATGACGCTGCAAGACTTCACGAATCTGCTCTTGCAGTTGCTGGTCGGGTTCCCTGGTTGCATCCAAATTCGGTTCCTTGTTTGCATCCAAGGCACACAATTCTAAAAAAATGCCATGGCCCTCATGCTTTATAGTCCTAACCATGGCCTTAAGAGAAACCATAGTGGTGGAAAGGCTCATGTCTCCCTTAAAAATAACTACTTCTTCCCTCACCTTGAATTTCATTACTTGGGACTTCCAATTCACATGCATTCCTCCCAACGTTTCCAACCATTGTATGCCTAGAATAACATCCACTCCCCCCAATTCCAGAGGCAAAAAGTTTTCCACAATAGTCAAATGTGATAAACTCAATGCTACCTCCCTACAAATTCCTTTTCCCCTAGGAATCGACAATCTCTCAACAAGACTCAAAGAAATAAAATTGTGAGTCATACCGGAATCAATTAAAACGATTACCTATTGCTGAGCAATCAAGCCGCGAAGCTTCATAGTTTTAGGTGTTGAAAGGCCCATCACCGAGTTCAAGGATAACTCAATGAGTTCAAGTTGCCCCTTCTCCCAATCAGGACTCGGCAGAACCAGGACTTCCTCTTCACAATCATCTGCGTCCTCATCACTCACAAGCATTATCCGCAGCTCCTTCTTCTTACATCGATGACCAAAGGTGAACTTCTCATCGTACCTAAAACATAACCCATTATCTCTCTTTTCTTGCAACTCGGAATCCGACAACTTACGAAATGGAAAATCTCGCTTTTTAGTTGTCGTTTGCTCTAAAGAAGCAGGAACTCTAGGTGGTCGCTCTACCACCGGCATCGATCGAACCGGAATTGGTGAAAATTCAGCTCTCGAGACACTATGTGGTTATGTTCTCGAAAACCTTGTTTCCGACCCCTCCCGACGAAGCAACTCATTTTTTTCTTCGATCCTTTGAGCAATCTCCATAATTTCTCCTAACCCCACCGGTTTCAAGAGCCGCAATTCAGCCCAAACCTGTGCCTTTAATCCATTAACAAAAATCCCTTCCAAAACCTCTTCTGGCACATCCCGAAGTGAGGCTGCCGAAGCTTCAAATTTCTTACGATATTCGGCCACCGTACCTACTTGTCGAATCGCTAAAAACCTCTCACAAAGATTCCCCTCCTACGAAGAATGAAAACGCTGCAGCAATGACACCTTAAATTCTGCCGAACTATGGAAGGGTCTGCGGCCATTCTGCCATTGGAACCAAGACAAAGCATCACCCTCTAATGCTATTCCAGAGGTGATCAATTTTTCCCTTTCCGAACATCGACTGATGGAGAAAAACTGTTCCATACGGAACACCTAGCCATTGGGGTCATCCCTGCTAAAGATTGGGCACTCCACTTGCCCCCCTCGAGAAGTCACCCATTCCTCACCGGTAATTCCTCAAAAACACCTCTGCCCTCCCAAACCTTTCATAAACCGTACACCCACATTAAGGTTTCTTCCTCTTTCCACTACTCGGTGAACAGGGCCGCCAAATCCCTTCCACAGTTCATCGAATTCCAGGGCCTCCCCTTCCATATAAGCACCACGCCCTTCACCACGTTGTCCATACCCATTTTTCCCATGGGTACCCATCGAAAACTCCCTAGCCAACCCACGCCCCCCTCTCTCTCTTCGCGACCAAGATTCCGCGGAATCCTTAAATCCGCCGTATGATCTTTGCCCTTCTTGCGCAACCCAGTGCCTCTCGCTGGAAAAATCACGTTCTGTGAAACCCTAGGATCCATCGACCATTCTTCCTGTCTCGCGCAACACCCAGAGGTTCCTGCATGGTGTGATTTCGCAGCTCCAGCATGAATCGTCTCGCGATCTCCGACGTGATTCACCTCGCGAACTTCTCTGGCGTGATTGGTCTCGCGTTCCTCTACGATCGCGGTCGTTGGAGCAACTGTCTTCTCCGGCACCGACGTTGGAGCCATGAAAAATTTCATCTGTTCTTCCATCAACTGACGAATCTCATTGAGATTCTGAATAAATTCCACCCTATTTTGGGATAATTCCACCCTAACCTCCCCGATCCCTTTCTCCATCTCACCGATTCCCTTTTCCACCGAAGACGCAACTTCCTTAATCTCTTTCTCTACTAATTCGAATCTTTCATCAGTTTTCGTACTCGCCATCACTGCCCAGAATTGATGCTCTGATACCAAAATGATAAGAACAGAATATAGACTTCAACTAGAAAGAATTGAAAGAACGAATATGATCTTTGTTGACTAACAGAAATGAATTACAAGAGCAGTTCTTCGAGATACTTCCAAATCTCCCCTGCTCAGCCTTAGCCAAGACTTCCTTAACAAGACTCCAGTAATTTCCTACCTCTCTATTGTCCGCTTATTCCCTATTTATACACATTACCTTATACAACTCTCAACATTCCCACTACTAACAACTAACCACTAACTCAGCCCAGTAACCTATTACTCCCTCTTGCCTTTTCAAACATACACCTGCTTAAGTAAAGGCTTATCAGGCTTATCACCTTTTTAGACCATTGCAGCGCCCCTTTAATTTTAGAGCACTCCACCTCATTAGCTTTTCAAAACACTAAACTATCATAAGCAAAAAAAGAGGTTACTAACCTTTGGGGTCGGTCAAGCACAAGCGAAGCAAAAATTTTCCCCGTGTTATTCTATTTCAGTGATTGTCGTTGATAATCCTTCTACACGCAAAAGGAACATGTATGGGGACAAAGAAATTACCCAAAGGCTCCCCATTAATTAGAAAGGAAAAATTGGTAGTCGAAATACACCTCATAATCAAAGAGATCATCGCCTATGAAAGCCGAGCTTACGCTCATATGATCTAGAAAGCTCCATTCTGCTTTGTCATAAGCCTTACTCATATCCAGATTCAGCGCTAACCATCCCGTCCTCCCATTATTTTTCATTTCCATGGCATGCATCATCTCAAATGCGACAATAACATTTCTCATTTATTTTACCGATTTGAGTTTTTAATTTTAAGCTTTTACAGTTAAAAGCTGAAAATATCACATCCAACTTTTTTTATTACAATTAAAAACTCTAAAAAAAAATGATCATATCTCAACTTAAATTAAAAACTCGAATCCGCAAAACGAACGAGACCTCAATTATTAGCCGGCCTGGCACTGACGTACTCTACGAAAGTGAAATAACCTCATATAAAACATTTTTCAATCTATTAACTATTGCCTTTGTGACAATCTTGTAAATTGCATAAACTAATAAGTCGAAAATCAGATACCTTTTTAAGAGACTTAACTTTTGGAATAAGGCAAGCAAAAGTGTAGTTCCACCCCTCCACAGATGCGCCGTCATTAAGAATTCAGAGGCAGGAGTTAAACTACAATATTTCCAACCACATTTAAGGTTTTCTGAAAGAAATGCAGCATGAAAACCGTTAGGACCCGATGCCTTAATACTGTGCATATCAAACAATGCTTGATGAACATCCGTCGCGGTAAAAAGGGCGATTGAAAACTCATTCATTTCGGGAGAAATGCACTCATTTATATTATGAAACAATTGACAAATTTTAATAAGAGGTATTTAAAATAGATAGTTTATATGGTTATCGTTGAAAATTAGGCCACAATTCCACAAGCCTGCATCCACTACAAGGTACAAAACGATAATCGACCTAGAGGAATACCCCTTTTAAAGGTTAGTATTTGAATAAAAATATATTTATGCGGAACAATTTGAGAAATAAATTTAACAGAATTAAAAGGTGAAAATAACCTCTTTTAATTTAAAGAGGTTCTCACAAAAATTTAAATTTAATTTTTTTATTATAATATTTTTCTCTCACATACACAACTCAAATCATAACTTGAGTTATGTAAATAAACATATCTTTAATAAGTAAACCAAATTTTAGGTGTGGTATTATATATATTTTGTTTTTGAGATATTTAGAGAAATATTTCACTGAATATATAAATTTTGTTATTTTTGGATATTATATATAAGATATATACTTTAATTTTCTCAAATTATATAATAAACTCAAAAGGGTGAATAAAGAAGCTCATGTTACCCTGAAAAAAAAAAATAAAGGGTGAATTTTTAAAATTCAAATGCACAAAATTGAACTATTAAAGGCCTCGTTCATTTAACCGATTCGAGTTTTTAATTTTAAATTTTTACAGTAAAAATTTTTTAAAAAATATTATATCTAATTTTTTTTATTATAATAAAAAGTTTTAAAAAAAATGTCAAATTTTAACTCAAATTAAAAATTTTAATTTATGAAGTCAACGATGGCCATTCTTTCAAAAACAAAAAACTATTGAAGGGATGAGCTAAGGAACAGATTTCCTAAAGCACCATAAACATCCGTTAACATGAGCACCCACATCATCTCTAACCGACAGAACACCCATAAAATCGAAATATCAAAGATCAACGGTGCTTAGACCCTTATACAACACTAGAACCTCCTCCACTAAACATAATCCCCTACTATTGCTTCGTAATATTTAGAAATATAAAAATAATTTAATAGTGAATTAAATAATAAAACCCTTACACAAGCATCATTGCTTTCGTGTCACTTACCAAGAATCCCCGCAAAACAATATAATAAATTGGCATGTTGGTAGTCTGTTAGCATAATAAATGAATTAGAGGTTTAGTTAATAAATTTAAAATTATTTTTAATTTATATATATTTTTTATAAAAAAAATATATTATAATAAATTATGAATTATGATTTAAATTATTATATAAATTTTTTTATTAAATATCTTATTTTTTTAATAATTATTTTATTAAAAGTCAATTTTTAATTTATAAATTTAATAAAAATCACATTAAATTAAAAAAATATAAAAAATAAATATTTTTAATATAAATTTAACTATTAAAAAATAAAAACAACCTACCGCCGTTATTTTTTCTAATCAAAACTTTCTAATGAATTATTATTATACAATTAAGAACACAATTGAACCCAAAAAGTTCGAAAATAAATAAACATATCTCTCAAATAAAAAAAAGAATAAAAAAAGAAAGAGAAGAAGCAAAGGAAAGGAGAGTGTGGAAGGATCGGAACACCGCTTTTTCTGCAAAATTCTGCAGAGATTGTACGACGGACGTACGGACGCGATATTGCTAGGGCTTTTTCGAGCTTTCTTCGTCGCCTTCAATGGAGTCCTGGGGTTTTCACGACGGCCATATCCACAATTTGCTTCAGAGACGATACGTCGATGGCAGCCGACAGGTTTTTTCTCCATTGTTCTCTTCAATGCTCGTTTTGTCAATTCACTTGCTTCTGATTGTAATCTCAAAAAAAGAAAAAAAAACTGGTATTTCCTTTGTTTTTATGTATGATTTGCTCGGTGAACTTCTCTTCAATGCTCGTTTTGTCAATTCACTTGCTTCTGATTGTAATCTCAAAAAAAGAAAAAAAAAACTGGTATTTCCTTTGTTTTTATGTATGATTTGCTCGGTGAAGTTCACTACTTGTGTGCTGTTTTGACGAATATATTGCAATTTAATCGGTTTCAAATGCGTTAAGGATTATTATTATTATTTTCTTTTTTTTTTTGTAAATTTGTTAAGTGAAGTGAAAATTGAGCTTCAGCGGAAAACCAGGGAAGAATTAGAACGCAGTTTACATTTTACAAGCTAGGAAATTGCTAAACATTGAGTTCTTTCTTCCAGAGGAATTTATTTTATGAAAGGTTTAATGTGCTAATTTCAAGAAAAAAATAAAAAATAAAGCAAATAATTATGATCAATCTTGTTTTATAGATACCAGTTGCAATTTTACGGTTTGGGAACCTGTTACCATTTGGCATTTGCGATTATTTTCTATTTTTGGTGGTCTCTCGCATTTCCGAAAATTCGACACAGATGAAGTAGGCTAAGGGCGAATGAATTTTTGCTGTATTATTTTTTCCCTCTTCCAGAGTGTAGTTCAGACTTCAGAACTTCTTTTTTTTTTTGTTTTTGTTTTTTGTGAGGCAGAAGAAATATATTGCCTGATTAACAGATAAGTTTCATGCGTTTTCGTTGTAAGCTTGAATAATTAGGTATGGACTTATAATTAGGAATAAAATTGGTTCAAATTGCGATAGTGTACTTTTTCAATATGTTTTATTGGTCACTACAACCGGCTATGGTGGCCTAGTGTTAATTGTGCTTTCGATTATGTTGTTATAGACTTCTTATTGATTTTTTTAATATAATACTTTTCTTTGATCTTTGTGTTTATGCAGGATGTAAATCGTAGTTTGCAGATTCACTCTTCATTGATACGAAGGCTTTCTCAGGAAAGAGAATTGGAGGTTGGTTGAACCCTTTGTGTCATTGTATATGATGATGAAATATTGCTGTCTAATTTGTTCTTATAAGGGGGCTTTCATTCTTTCACTCGGCATTTTACTCTACCATTCTACCTATCGGGTCATTGCCATCTCTATGTTATTATTTTTTATTTACAGTAGGTAGAAGTTTGCCAGTTGGAGATATAGACTTTATGTATCTGAGAGGTCCATAGAATATCCTTGCAAGTCTCCTTGGGATATGAAGATTGAAGTTCCAACAATAGTAAATATCCAAAGTTTACTGATTTGAATTCTTAATTCACGAATGTAAGATATTCATATGTTTTGGGGCACCTTGATGTTTCACTGGGTACATTATTTTAGTTTCTGCTCAATGGCGATTTGACGTGGATGAAATTTGTTGTTGTTTTTATTTTAGATTGATTGTAGTATACGTTTTATGTTCATATGTCGGTCAACTTTAGGTAGTAATATTCTTTTTGGATAATTCATAGCTTTGCTGTTTTCACGTTGTGTCTACGTAATTCCTTCCTGTCATCAGAAGTAGATGCTATAAAGTTATGTATTTTCTGCTTTTCCATGTTTAACCAAGCTGCCTACCCAACTACTTCTTTATTCATCTCTAATGAATTATTGAAGTTGGGACTAATTTTAAAAGATTGGTCTTGAGCCAGAAGGCATAAAATATTAGCTGATTGCAAATTTTTGTGCGTTTGTAGTTGGAAAAATTAGTCTTTAAGGTTTTTTTCTCTCTATTTACAGGGGCATCAAGGTTGTGTTAATGCAATTTCTTGGAATTCCAGCGGTTCACTTATGATATCTGGGTCAGATGACACACGGGTATGAATTCTTAATATTTTTGTTTTAAACGCAGAGCATGGGTATAGCAGAAAAAACCTCCAAGGGGATTTCGCAGTTTGGTATAAACTAACTAAAAATCGGATAGAGATCTTGCAAAATCATGAAAAAGTGTTGCTAATGCTCCCCAACTACAGAATAAAAGGAAAAGATTTTGTACTAGCTTTGAGGTAATCAACACTTATATTTTTAGAGCCCGTTTGGAAAGTGTATTTGAAACATGATTTGGGTTTTGATTCAAATTCTTTGTGAGAGAACTATTGGCGGGAATTTTTTTTATTCAAATTCTTTGTGAGAGGAAAAACACTGTAGCCGAATGGTTTGGGTTTGAATACATGTACCAAACAACCCCTTAGTTCTTCAAGTTTGAGGTCTTAAAGTCAAAATTACATTTCTATCTGGTGTCATATATTTGAAATGATTGTGGGTCTTCTAGTTCAAGTTATGATTTGTGAGACTTGCGTGAGATTTTACCTGCACTTGGGTTAATGAATGCACCATGAATTCGCTTATTTTAACATTAAGAACTAGTTTTTCAGGTGAGATAGTTGTAGGGGTCTTCCGTTTCAAGGTCTGATTCATAAGAGTTGCATGGGATTTTACCTGCACTAAGGAATGAATAACTGAGTGCATTAAGAATGTGCTTATCTAAACAATAAGAAATAGGTTTTCAGGTGAGATAGTTGTGGGCCAAATGCTAATTCACTGATATGTCTGAGGAACATTCTAATAAAAAAAAGGTCATTTTCTCACCTCTTTGGTAACTGCATAAGCATATGTGAGCACACAGACGCACTGTGGCTTAGTATAATACTAATGGTACTATCTAAATTTGCAAAATACCAGAGATATCGGTAATTGTATGAGATTGATTAAGATTTCACCCTGCTCTGGCAGCCCTCCACCATCACACACTTTTTAGGGGGAAAAAAAGCCACTTGAGTTCAGCTCAAATGGTTGGGTGTGTGAGTGTGTGCGTGTGTCCACCAGTAGAGCCTTAGTGGTTTTATTTCTTATTGTGTGTGTGTCCACCAGCAGAACCTTAGTAGTTTCATTTCTTATTAGTAAAGTGGGAGCCGAGAACCGCACCGTAAATGCTAATGCTTCTAGTTTTGTACTATTTCCTGCAGATCAACATATGGAGCTACTCTAAAAGGAACCTTTTGCATTCTATAGACACTGGGCACTGTGCAAACATATTTTGTGCAAAATTCATCCCTGAAACTGGTGACGAACTTGTGGTCTCTGGAGCAGGAGATGCAGAAGTAATATTCTGATAATTGGAGCTTCTATTCAATCTATTTTATGCTTTCATTTGAGCTCTGTCGTAATGTTGCAATTACTGATTTTATGCAGGTTCGGCTGTTTAATTTGTCACGATTAAGCGGGAGAGGATCTAACAGCAATGCTATTTCTCCATCAGCTCTGTATCAATGCCACACAAGAAGAGTGAAAAAATTAGCGGTGAGCTCTCGTCAAGTTGAAAATATATTGAATTAAGAATATCTTTTCTTGTTTGGTAACTTCCCTTTGCTTCACTAAACGCTGCTGCTTCGCTGCTGCTTCCTATTACAGGTTGAAGTTGGAAATCCAAATGTTGTATGGAGTGCAAGTGAAGATGGGACTTTGAGGCAGCATGATCTTCGTGAAGGCACTTCATGTCGTCCTGCTGGGTCTTCTCACCAAGAATGTCAAAATATTTTAGTAAGTAGATCTTATCATTGATTTACTATTTGCCTACTTATTTTGAGGCAATGAGCTTTTTTCATAGCTTTTTGAATAATTTGTTTTCTTTATTAATTGGTTTTTTAAGTAAAAACATTTGTGAGGTTAACGCTTCGAAATAAATTCATGAGGTTATATTAACTACAAATGTGTGGGGTCATCTCTCTTGAAATAATTTCGTAAGTTTATATTGACTTCTCCATATTTCAGATCCAGATCTTTCGCATACAAAAATTTACTTGACTGGCTTTTAATGATTATTTAACTTGTATTTCTTTTGTAAGCTCAGATTAACGTGCTTTTAGTTTAAACGGTTTCCTTTTTATTTTTTTCTATTATTTTTTCCCCGCACCCTTGGAGATCTGATTTTCACATATAGTCCTAAATGGCAGCTTGATTTGCGATGTGAAGCAAAGAGGTCTCTAGCTGATCCTCCCAGACAAACTCTTGCTCTGAAATCTTGTGATATCAGTGCCTCTAGGCCACATTTGCTCCTAGTTGGTGGAAGGTACATTGTTGTTTATTGAATTGCACAATGGTTAGTATTTTGACTCTTACTTTTCCTTTTGAGCTTATATCTCGTTCCTGAATGTTTGCAGTGATTCTTTTGCACGGTTATATGACAGAAGGATGCTGCCACCGCTGTCCTCCAGTCAGAAAAGAATGTCACCTCCTCCTTGTGTTAACTATTTCTGTCCAATGCATCTTTCTGATCGTGTTAGTTGAGAATCTTGTGATTATCTTATGTCTGCTATCTACCATATTTAATTATTTCTTGTAACTGGAATGTTTCCTATAGTCTATTTCTATAATATTTGCATCTTCCTTTTTGGGTGGTTGCGGGGGGTGAATTCTTACTATCCTCACTTACCATTTTAGCAGCTTAACATTACGATCATGCTTGTATATTTAAACTTTCCTTGCATTATTTATCTGTAGTTGAGACTTACAGTTGAATTTATCATTATTCATTTTCCTTTTTAATCTTTTTACAGGGACATTCAAGTTTGCATCTAACGCATGTTACATTTAGTCCAGACGGAGAAGAAGTTCTTCTTAGTTACAGTGGGGAGCATGTCTATTTGATGGATGTCAATCATGGTATGTCAAGATGCGTCCACCTTGAGTTTTTGCCAGTGAATATTCTCAAGCATTTTGTGATTTTATTATCCAATCTTCTTGAGAATGACACTCCCCTTTTTGGTCACTTTGAAAGCAAGTTCAAAGTTCTATGATTTTGGCCACTCCTTTTTTGGTCTCTCGTTTATGATATATGAGTTTGGTACCTTGTGTTGTATCGAAATATGAGTTTAGTACCCTGTGTTTTTGATAATTTGATGCTGGTACCTCGACGTTTTAGAAAATCTTCTTTTAGTACCTTGAGACTCTTTTTTGTGACATGAAATGATTTATACCCTTGTACATCATTTGTCTAGAATTTTTTTATAAATTTATTAAAAATATTTTTGAAAAACATAAAATAGAAATGAGAAAAACTAAACAATTCATCTTCATCCTCTAATCTGTAATCATTAAGAAAATTATCAAAATAATTCAAACATGCCTAAATCAAGAAAAACATATCTGAGAAACATCAAGAATCAAAATTAAAACCAAATCAGATATACCAAAATCAAACCGATCAATCTGTTGGAAAATCAAAATGAAAACCAAAATCAAACCGTTTTAATATGCATACATCCCCCCAAAAAAAAAAATCTACCAAAATCAAATCAAAACCCCAATTCAAATATGAGAAACACAACACACCACCACCCACCACCTATGCAAATCACAAACCCAGATCTGTTTTTTGATAAAAGAAAAAAAAAAAAAAGAAAGAAATCTCAACCCAAATCAATCTCACCATCGACCACAACCCCTTGATCCCACCATCCAGTCCGTCCTTGGTGTCAAGCATACCCATCCCTCCTAACTCTGCCATCCAATCCCAAATACAAAGTAGTTCTCTCCCTCTCTCTCAGAGCCCTTCTCCTCTTCACCAGATCACATCACCGCCGGTCCTCGTCCCCGAGCCCATATCTGCATCACCATCCATCATCAGCCCCTTTGACAAGCTCCGCCACGCCCAAGTCGGAAATTTGCGTCCAAAAAGGGAGAATTTGTCGAGAGAAAAGAGGAGAGAGAGATTGTTATGATAATTTTTGTTAAAGTTTTTTTTTTTTAATTTTTAAATATTTAAAACTATTTTTAGAATTTTTTTAAAATTTATTAGTTTTTTTTACCTCAGGGCACCGAAAGAAGATTTTCTAAAACGTCAAGGTACCGACATGAAATTATCGAAAACGCAGGGCACCAAACTCATATTTCGATATAACACAGGGTACTAAAATGAAATTTCCCTATAACATATGCCAAGTTTAGATCATTGCATTGGAGAGTTTATTTCCTACTCAAATGCTAAAATTATTGGAGATGCTCTTGGTTTAGTCCTAAGGTGCTGACACTAGTGTGGACAGAAACCATAAGTATTGACAGGGTCAGAGATGAAGAAAGAGAATTGCAACTTACATTCCATCTAATTAGAAAAAAGAGCAGCAATGAAATTCCAGATTAGTTGCATTCAATCGAAGACCTTTGAACGCTAATGCTAGTGGATATTGCCTAATGAATCTCCTAGCTAAGCTACTAGAGCATTTTTGTGGTATTTTGTGAAGGCAAACTAGAGACATTTTATCCGGTAATGTAATTGATACATGGAACGTGACTACTTATTAGATTAGGACCATAACTTGATCTAATCAAAAGAAAAAGGTCGTATGCTCTCTCTCTCTCTCTCTCTCTCTCTCTCTCTCTCTCTCTCTCTCTCTCTCTCTCTCTCTCTCTCTCTCTCTCTCTCTGTAGAATATCTACTTGCTACGAAGAGATTGTCTTGTCACTAGATTGAAATAGCTTTATTCTACTTTCTTTGTGCTATAGAGTTTTTGTTATTACTATTGTCTCTTGAATTTTGTTTTCTGGTATGCTGCCAACATAAATCAGCATGATTGGCCATAATGTGTGTGAAACTTATACGAGGAGTCAGTTTCTGTCATTGCGTTGTAGATTACATGTGATGTGTTATTGATATCCAGTGGTTTTCTGTTCAAATTAAGAAGTGCTTGCTAAATTCGTGGTTTGACATTGAAAAATGGTGTCGGCCCAGATGGAGAATTTTGCTCAGTCAATTTCCTTATTATTATTATTATTATTATCATTTTTTTGCCAGCCGGTGGCAGTTCTATGCAGTATACCCCAGCAGATGTTTCTCTGTTAACGAGCTTCACACCTGTACTAAATAGAGTGGAACCACCATCTAATGTCTTCCAGAATGATCATTCTAAGGAAAGAATTACTACTGTAAGTATACATATCTTTCCTCTTTTTTCTTATCTTTCCATGCATCTTTCTTTTGGTGATCTTAATGTGGGATCTTTTAAAAGTTAAATGTTTCCTCGCTTAACATGGTTTTTTCAGCTTGACAAGTGCAAGAAGCTAATCCAAATTGCTCAAAGATCCTTGGAGGAGGGAACAAATTACTTTTACGGTATTGAGGCCTGCAATGAAGTATTGGATGGATGTGGTCGTTATATTGGGCCTTCAATGAAGCATGAATGTCTCTGTACGCGTGCAGCGTTGCTGCTTAAGGTTCTTGATACTTCTTCTTAAGTTGGAGGGTTTGAAATTCCCACCCAGAAGCCCAAAAAAAAGTTTTAAATCCCCCCCCACGCGCCCCCCCCCCCCCCTCTGTGTGCGTAAGTGTTTGCCTTGTTTTGAAATGTACTGATTGTTCATCTTCTCCCCAATTTTTTTCCCCATCCAGCGGAAGTGGAAAAATGATGTCCATATGGCTATTAGAGACTGCTATAATGCTCGTAGATTTGATAGCTCCTCTTTTAAGGCGCATTACTATATGTCTGAAGCTTTATCTCAGGTATTTTTCTCTTCTTCTTCTTCTTCTTGTTTGTTGCTTGGGAATTGAATTTCAGAGGATGATTATTGTCATCAACCGTTTAGTATAATTTGTCTCATTCCTATAAATCATAGTAAGGCAGGATGACTTTATGTCTTATTAACTAAGGTTCGAAACGTGGCTTTGTTACAAAAGAAATCTTGTTTCTTTGATATTTTATTCACTTATATTATCTTTCTTCCTTGGTTGTGAACAAGAAAAAGCATAAATAGAAGACTAAAGATGAAATATGGATGATTTCAAATTGGACTATTTACTGAAGCATTATTCAAGGTAGCTTTCTATTTAACTTAGGGCTTGTTTGGCATTTCTTTCTGTAGACTGCTTTGGATTCCTGAGTGTAGAAGGTGTTATTGGGAGTGTTGGATAATTTTTTGAAGAAGAGATTTGGACTTGTAAATTGGCTTCCTGTCAAAGTCACAAAATGTGGCTTCTGATAGAGCTGTTCTAAGAAGATTTTCAAGCTTTTACTAAAGCTTTTATATGAATTTATAAACTTCACTCTTAACAATTTTATTGATTTTTAAAAATTTTAAGCATCATTTTTGTCCCATTAAGCACTTTCTAAAATGTGTATCCAAACACTCACTGAAATCATAGCTTTTAGCCTTTTACTTCTCTTCCTTTACTGCCTAGAAGCATAAGCAATGTCAAACATGCCCTTATTTATGGTTAACTTATGGGAAGTTAAATGTAGTTTCTGCAACTTTGTAAGATAGTTGAGCATTACGAGCCTAGTTCTTTCATGTTAACTTCCCATAATCCATCTGGTCCAATTTCTTTGTTAATGGTTCCCATATTTTCACATTGTGCATATGTTCTTGTGGCTGGGAAATTGTAAAAAGAAATCATTCTTCCTTCTCAAATAAACAATTATTAAAAGAAAAAAAAATCTAAAACATGGAGGCCTTGCAATTGAAAGACTTTGGTGCAGTCATCTTCTAATTTTATTAGGTGTGGATATACTGTTGGAAATTTTTTTAGTTTGAGGCCATGCTGTGATGATTATGTGATATGGTTCATAATTTTCTTTCTTTTTATGACTTAAGCTGATTTCGCGGTACTCTTCCCATTTGTTGTTTGCAGCATTTATATTTTTAATTTCTGTTTTCATGCAGTTGGGCAAGCATAAAGAAGCTCTAGATTTTGCCTATGCGGCTCAACTTTTGGCCCCTTCCAATTGTGATGTTACAGAAAGAGTTGAGAGTGTAAAAAAGGACCTTGCTGCAGGTTTCTGGCTCTAAATGTCTTCTACATTCTTTTGTTGCACAATTTGTAGTTTCTTATTGACCTGGCTTTTGACTTTATTTGTTGCCTACTTTTATGGTCACACTGTCTTAGAGCCAAAGCTTCATGCATGTTCTCTCCGTATATCCTTTGCTCTGTTTCAATTGTGTAGCCTGTAGCGTGGTACCATGTTGACCATGTTGGCCTTTTTTTTTTTTTTAATTTTTATTCATTATTGTGTGAAGACAACTTATTGCAAATTGTTAATTCTCTCTCCTCATGGAGAAAGATTTCTGGTAAATATAATTGCACATTAAGCCAACAGTATAACTTTAAGAAGGAAGAAGCAGAATCTACCATCCAGTAGCTTTCATTTTATCTTCCCTTTTGATGGGCAATATATATTTCTTGTTTTCTCTCTAAAGGCCAAATGATTCTAAAATAAAAAGCTTTTGGGAGGTATTTTCGAAAACGTGCAAGGGGGATATCCTCCGAGCCACTTAGTGAACTTTATTTTGAAAATCAAGTTGAAGCCCGGTTTCCTCTCAATTGTACACTGGGACATTCTTTTTTTCTTACTTAAAAAGTCATTTGCCTGTTTTTCATTTGGCCCCTTTTCGCGTATTCTTTATTATTTTCTATTTTTTTCTGGGGTGGGGCTGGGCAGATTAGAATAAAGGGGCTTCTTTTAATTTAGTTCAATCTGCTGTGTGAACCTCTAAATTTACAATGTATTACCTTTCATTCTTATTTGTTTTCAATTGAAATTGAAATTTAATTGATTTGTGAATGGTATAGGAATATATTGTTCATACTTCAATATTAGGGTTTATTTTTTTGAAAATGGAATCTTAGTATGAAACGTGTTTGTTATTCGGCATCCTGCCAGGGATTTAGTTGAACATTTAAGTTCTGTCACAAATAACATGCTATTTGCTATTTTGAAGAGTCCAGGTATTTGAAGGTAGATTGGCATCTAGTTGTAATTCCTGGCACAACCCCCTCATGTTTGGTTGTTATTGGGACCGAGCCCTGCATTATCTTTCAATAGGGGATAAAGTAGGATGGCTGGTGCTAGTTCTCTTTTTCCTTTTCGTTGTGAACTTGTGAAATTTGATTATTTTATTGGATTGGCTAGGTGAAGCTGAAATAAATAATAAGGCAGATGATGGAGCATCAAGGTCTGAATCTCGAGGTGGAAGAGTACCATTATTGGGTGACATACTTTATCGGGTGGATGCTAATAGTGATGCTTCACAAGACGGTCCGAGATCTGAAAGAGAGGATTCTGATTATGATGAGGAATTGGAAGTGGACTTTGAAACATCAATGTCAGGTGACGAGGAGCATGATGCTGAGCCCAATATTCTACATGGAAGTTTAAATCTAAGGATCCATCGAAAAAGTGATTCAGCTAGAGAAATTGGTGCAAATGACTCGTGTGGATCTCCTTCATCATCATCACATAATGAAAGAACACCTTATAAGGTTTCTTAAATAGTTTTACATTTAGTTGTTTTCAGATAGAACAGAAACATTTCATTGTTTTGACATTATTTAGTTCTTTCATTTAATTGTTGTTGCCATTCTACTTGTCACCTGTATTGCAGCCTGCTGTAGTTATTGATATGAAGCAAAGATATATTGGCCACTGTAACGTTGGAACTGACATAAAACAGGCCAATTTTCTGGGTCAAAAAGGTATATTTTCTCTAAGGATCATATGCAAGTTGAATCATTGACTCCAAAATTGTATTTGGAATTATTATTGTGACCTATTTGTACATGCTTTTAGCCTTTAGGGTGGGTGTTTCTTTAGATCGGATACTTGATTAATCTTACCATGTCAGAAGGAACCATTTGTCTGTTGAAAATTATATTATATTGTGTTAAAAATTCTAGATCTTCACATATAGGCGTTGGTGGAAATACATATGTTTTTAAGTTTGTCAGATTTTGGTGGTTGTTTGCTAGAGCAATATAGCAAACATATTAATGATGATGATGGCATTTTTTTCTATGCTACTAACACTTGCTCCAGCATTCTGCCCCCACCTGGCTGAGGAAGAATTACGGGGTGTAGTCTTAAGTTCGTGTGCCTAATTGTTTGTGCAAAGCATTGTGACAACATTTTCCATTATAAATTCTGGGGTTGTTGAGTGTTTAGGATTCTGTTTTGCTCCTACATGATCAAGGTTCAATTCCTCAGAGGCTTTGAAACTCGAGCCCGGGAAAGGGCTTGAGAGATTTTTGGGATGTCAAAAGACATACAAGTTAATGCGTGCTAAAAGAGTAGGGTTTTGTTATCGTAGTAGGAAGTAGATGGTGGCCATAGATCTTTCTTAACTGTTGTCTTTATTGAGTTATAGGTGAATATGTTGCTAGTGGAAGTGATGATGGTAGATGGTTTATCTGGGAGAAGCAAACTGGCAGATTGATAAAAATGCTTCATGGAGATGAAGCTGGTAATTCTTTTCCCTCCTACAACAAAAGTATGAAGCCTGATTTGCTCATTGTTAACAATCTAAGCTCTCTTCTTCATGTCCCTATACAGTTGTCAACTGTGTGCAGTGTCACCCTTTTGATTGTGTTGTGGCAACCAGTGGGATCGATAACACAATAAAGGTGAGTACTTCAAGAAGGAATAAATTCTCTCTTCCTCTCACCTTTCCCTTTTGTTTTTCCTCCTCGAAAAGAGATTAATTATGGTGTTTGCTGGTGCTTTGTTCTAGATATGGACTCCAACTGCTTCTGTTCCATCAACTGTAGCTGGGGGAGCAGCAGGACCTGAAACTGCTGACTTTTTAGTTGCCATGGAAGCCAACCAACGCAGATTATGCCGCAATCGTGAAGCTATCCTGTAAGCTTCTGGAGTTGATGTTGTTGTTGTAGATGTTTTTTCTGCTTTTCTGCTTTTTTATTTTTTTTTCTTTTGTGACGTGTATATTAGTTTTGCATCAAACTTCAAGATGCTGTCCATGCACTTATAAAATTTCTTTATATACATAACATACTGCAAACTGTACATCTGGCTATATCATGACTTCACTCTAACCTATTTTTTGTTGACTACGTGCTTTTTAAATTATTTCATCCATCCCATGGCTAATATCATTGATGGTTAATGTTAGGGGTTTTGAAATTCTGGAGCGGTTCCGAGTACACGAGTTCACGGAAGGAAACTTGCATCCTTTTGAGTGTGCTCAGAGTTAATCAGCTTCTTGCTCAAGCTTGCAGGTTCCCAACACTTCTCAAACTTCGTATTCCTTCATACACACACACACACATATATATTTCATGTTCCTTGGTATCAAAAACCATAATTATGCTTGCGTCCTCCTTGGGATGGGTATCCCAGGAGCTCATAGATGTGACAGCGAAGTGGCCCTAGCGACAGGTGAAGTTACGACTTCCTGTGGTAGAAGATTGACTCGAGAATTCTAATTGCTCTGTGATTGTAGTGTTTGTATCGTATCTTGTAAATTCAATAAATTGTCTTTTGCTAGTTGCTACTTTGGAGTTTTCTAAGGCATCTAGCAGAATCTAATGGGTAGCCAAGCTTTAAATATGAAGCGTGATTAATATTTAGAAAGCCAACGTTTTGGCAGAGATTACTAGGGAGTTTTTCCTGCTTCTTTTGAGTGAGCCTGTTAATCATTTTTTATCCGGTCATGTAGTGTTTGTTCCTGAGCTATAATCAGATTTTTATCGTCATGCTGCTGCTCGGGTGTTTGAAATGTTTTGGACAATCTGGTCACAGCACTGTCAACTAGCGATTCAGTTTCTTACTCCCGACTCTTATTTATTTATTTACTTTTCTCTCCGTAACTATTACAGATTCAATGTCTAATACTGTGAATGGAAGGATTGCGGTATTGTGTTACGAAAAGGCAAAGAAAGTTCACACAGAAGACCCCCCCTTTTTTTTTTGCCCTGATTGGCCATGTCTTTTGCCTTCGAAGATCTTGGTCCAAAATATAGAGGAATGAGTGATCCGTGCGATCGAGCTGTAGGTTTTTTTTTTTTTTTTTTTTTTTTTTTTTTTTTTTTTTGGGTTTTTTTTTTTTTTTTTTTTTTTTTTTTTTTTTTTTTGGAGTATATTCATTTTCCCCCTCTAAGCAGTGAGCATTCACCTTGATTATGCATTGCGGGGAAAAAGATGGAAAAAACATTGTACAGTTGAGGATATCCTTACTTGGTTTTTCTATACATATATTTGTGTATTCCTTTTGCAATGGTACCCCTTTCGTGTACAGATTGTTCGTTTAGTATATATGTTGATATTTTTAGAACAGCTGGTATCAGTATCCATTTTCTTATTCCTGTCCACCATATTCTTGTTTAGGAGTTTTTTAGTTTTGTTTTGTTTCTGAATGTTAAATTTGATCAAAATCACCTCAAAACGAAAGTGTAGGCAAAATTATAGTTCTTGAGAGAGATTTAACGGTTTAAATAGAGTTCGGTGTGGTATATAATTTTGATACCCTAGAATAAAAATCTCATTTTGTTTTGGGATGATCTTCAGTCTTAATGTTGATTGGGTTTGGTCTACCTTGCTATTTTTCCTCAGCAACAAGTGTAGAAGAGAGACACTAAGAATACAATCAAAATTCAGACCACGTGGTAAGACAAATGAAAAATCCACTTCAAGTTGACACTCTTGTGTAATTTATTTAATGCCGGAAGAAAGCTAGAGAAATAATTAAAAGGGCAAGTGAAGGGCCATATGATTTTTGACTAGATAGGAAAATGATTTCTTATCAATCAATATTCCACAGGTACGTACTTGTCGGCCTAACCTCTCTTCACAAGTGAATTTGATTGGTCAGCCTGCAGGCCCAACAAGCCAGTAACGGTTACGTACGTAAGTAGTCATTGGCAATTTCATAGGTTCAACGTCTAGGCCGTTAGGGTATCAAATATAGAGAGAAATATCAAGGGTTTTACTGATGGTTTTATACCATTCTCTAATGTCAATATCGTATACATGGCAAAAAAGAAAAGCAAAAATGACTTATTTGACGTCTTATTCTATTTCATATTCTATGCATAACACTTTTTTTTCATAAATTTTAGGCTTTGAAACTCGTTAAAATTTTAATTTATAAATAATTTAAAATATTGTTATATGTATGAAAAGATTAACACATCAATAAATAGTAATAAAATATCAAAATTTACATGTGCTATACTTGTTGTTAAAGTTAGTAAAAAAAAACGTTTTTTTTTTAATTTTAATGTTAAATTTGACATTGACACATTAATTTGACATTCAATTAAGATAGCAAAAATTGTTATAAATATCATATTTTTAAAATCTATTAAGTAAATAATAAATTTTAAAACTATTTAAAGTAAATAACAGTTTACTTTGTGTTTGTTTTATTTACGACCGGTAAAAAATCTTTATTTACGTGGAAAAAATCTTTTTATCAATCGTAAAATGAAAATTTATGTGGAAAAAAATCTTTTTACTAATAGTAAATGAAACATTTAAGTGATAACTTATTATTTACTTCAAATAGTTTTAAAAAACATATTATTTATTTTATTTATTTTCATAAATCTACTGCATTTTCCCTTAAAATAGTAAGCAAATAGTGGGTTCCCGCATGTGCCATCAGGAGGCGGATTGACAATGGCTTAGGCCTCATTAACCAAGGTATTAGTGAATATTTGTGAATATTAAATAATATCGTAATTATCCATACAAAAATATATGTAAATTTTTAAATGTTACATCACATTAGAATTGTATCAGAATAAAAAGGAGTATATCGATGTAATATTATTTAATGAATATTTGATGGCGCGGAACTACAGCAAATAAGAGAATATATATATATATATATATATTTTCCAATCAAGAGGATATTATTATTATTTTTTAATCCTGTTGTAAGATTCTTATTATTTTCAAAAACACATTTCAAAACTTCTCAAGTTTGAGCTTAAGAAGTGAAGACAAAAACTGCTCAAAAATGTAGGTGGTCCTGACTCTATAGATCCAAGACATCTGGCGCGAGACGGCGAGAGGTAGTTGATCGTTATAATTAATAATGCGTACGTGTAGGTAGTTCATTTCTTAAAATGCTCACGCATTGATATTCATTTCAACTTCTTCGATTCTAGATAGATAGAAACTAGTTTTTTTTTTTGTTGGTTGAATGTTGTTGGAAGCAAAGTGCCCTTTTCCACATCCAAGGCTAAAACTTGCCATGATAGATATATAAATGATAACGCCTCCATCAACCTGAGCAAAAAGCTAAGCAAAAATCAGCAAAAAAGAAAAAGATTACGTACACTTGTAGAATAAGTGAAACCCATTAAAAAAGTAGTTACTCAATTTCAAAAGAAAGCTCCATGGCTGGCCCATCTTCTTTTTTTTTTTTTCCCCTCCTATTTTGTTGGCACAGAATCTTCTTTCCACATAAAGATTCCAAAAGGGGTCTAATTGATATTTTGGCAAGTTTCTGAGGTGAGTGAAAGCCAAGAATATTCGACCCTGAAAAAGTTGAAATTTGTGGCTTCAGGAGATTGGTAGGTGTATTGTTAATATTTGTTGTCTATTTATCTTGTGCTCTGTATATACAATATAGAAAGAGCAAAAATTTTTTGGAACTGTAGAAAGAGCAATTTTGAAAAAATAAAAATAAGAATAAAAAAATAGAAAGACAAGCAAACTGGTTCCAACTTATGGAGTATATTCATTTCGGTTTTGGTTGGACCAAGCTTCTCAATATTGGAACAATTTTTTTTTCTTCTAATTTTATATAAATAATTAAAATCACAGTTGTTTTGACCGTCCATTTTATATTGCATGTTTCTTTCGAGTGATCAAGTGATTCGCATAGAAATTTTCCTGTGTGAATGTTTATATATGGTGCAATATTGGTTATGGACGCCAACTGAGACTTGGCAAAATATTTCCACTAAAAAATGATTGCTCTCTCAATGGCTGCCAAAATAAAAAATAAAAAAAGTTCTCTGTGGTGATTTCTTAAATGGCATCCAGAATTTAACCAAATTGGACTTTCTTTCCCATTTTGTTCTGTTCTTTCTTACATCAATATCGCTTAAGCAATTTATATTCAGCTTTTCATACTTGATCAGAAATCAGATTTGTACTTTATATTCTAAAATATTCAGGACTTTCTATAACAACGCAGAAACATATAATTATTTTTCAAATTATAAGTCACATGTATTGGCAATAGGTTGGAACTACTCATCATTAATTTAAATTTAAAGCGGGTTCCCACGTTGCTATAGACAGAAATAATGTACATCTGACTCATTTTAGGTTAAGTACATGTTACTCATTTTAGGGTAAGTTGTAACTTCCTGACCATCCTAAAAATGTCCAACAAGAAGGGCCTTAAATTAATTATGCTGCATATAATATTTGAGTTCCTTTGATATTATCAAATTGATGTGAATTTGACGGCCAATTATAAGGTATTTATAAGTAGTCAACCAACAAAGTTTTTGTATAAGCTATATAAAAATGTCTAAATTAATGTTTATATTCTTAAAAAATACAAGTTCAGATTTTATGCATAAAAATTAAGGTGTTTTAGGGGGGAAAAAAAGTCTGAAAAATATTTCTAGTTATTTTGGCGCCATTCTCAAGTCAGTTCTTTTAAGAAACTTACCAAAGGGGAAAATTTATCAAAAAAGATAGAAAGAATCAAACGGGACAAGTTTCAATAGGAATCAAATTTACATTTTTTTTTTTTCCTTTTTGAAGAATCTGGTGGGGAATTGTTAGCTTTTTTAAAAGTGTGCATATCTTTTACCAAATTAAATAGAAAGGCATCTGTATCCTTGTATGGAGATTTGATGCGGAAGCTTCCCTTTCAGCATTTGATATACTAATTTCCATTTCAAAAAAGATTTACCTAATATGTGAGTTTTAGTTGAAAAGGTTACCTAATATGATATTTGTTGAAATATGATCGGTGCAACAGAAAATATCTCCAATGAATGTAAAATTTCTCTTGCAGCTAGTGAAATATGAAGTAGTGAAAAAAGGAAAAAAAATAAAGGTAGATAATTCGAAGTTACTATGCTCAAAGAAATATTTCTCAAGGTTGTCCCACAAGGGCTATTTATTTGTCAACCTTTTTTTTTGCTGGTTTATTTATGGGAAATAATAGAAAATAAGCCAATATGAAAAGCTTAAGAAAGTATATAGGCCAATTTTTAGTTTTAGAAATTAATAGGTCATAATTTGTCAAGTTATGGTTCATAACCAGATAAGTTATGGACAAACTTGTCAAGTTATGGTTCATAGCCAGACAAGTTATGGACAAAACTCATGAATTATGAACAATAAATTGTCAAGTTATGGTTCAAAATTAGATAAGTTATGGACGAAAATAATAATTTGGCCTATTTATTAACTTATGTAAACTATTGGCCTATTAATTTTAATTCATCTTAAGTCTTAGCCTATTTCCCTCTTTCTCCCTTTATTTATTTGTCAAACTTGTACACTATGAAAGGTGATATTCATCTTCAATGGCGCACTATACTGCAGCCACTTCTATATATATAGATGTTTCTGTCATCCCTAGCAACAAATATCACTTTATCAATAATGTTGAATTTTAACATGAAAAAAGTGATTTTCCACATACAAGGTTTTATTTATTTATTTATTTTTGGAATTCTTAAGGTCGTGTTTTAGTTTTTCAGCATACAATTATAACTCAATGTGCGGCTAGTTATTTGACTTGAATTGCAATATTTTGGTGTCCAAAAAATATGTGATTACTAACTTAATTTAGCGGTATTTTTGCGTAATTATTAGTTGAACTTTAGAGTTTGATCCGCTACTCTAAAGAAACGCTACACTATTTTGTCCTAGGAGACTTCTATATCATACCATGGCCAAGAAACATGCATAATTGTTTGTGCTTGATGCCAAACTACCATCTGCCTTTCACGCGCTCGACTTTTTTCATTCATTCTCAAACAGAACAAAAAAAAAAAAGTACACAAATGGGAGCAATTTTTTTGTTTTTTTCCGGTTCGTTTATTCATTCATTCATTCTCAAAAGAAAAAAGAAAAGAAAATGTACACAAATTATGGGAGCAATTTTTTTTTTTTTCATTCATTCTCAAAAGAAAAAAAGAAAAGAAAATGTACACAAATGGGAGCAAAACAGCATTTCGAAGTGAAAGAAAGAGAGTACTCGATGGACATTGAAAGAATGTTGTTAAGTGTCCGTCATAAGGGCCCCACCAACCTCAATTATATATATATATATATATCACATATGACACCATTTTTATCTGTAACGTTTTGTGCACGGCGACAACTAATTAATATTTATATTTTAAGTTTATTTTTATATTATAGTGTATATATGTAATTTTTTTTTTAATTGGAAAAAGGAGAACCCAATTTAATATAAAAGGCCGGGGAGTACTTGAGCCGTTGTATGTTTTCTGGCTTTTATTTGTGTGGCCATCCATCGGCCTTGCATATTCATATTCATCTCTCTCTCTCTCTCTCTCTCTCTCTCTCTCTCTCTCTCTCTAGCTTGATCATAATTGTATGAAATTCCAAAGACAAATTAAGAAGAAGAACATGACAACAAGCAAAGCTACACCAATTACATCACAGCAGCTGCAGCAGCCTGCAGAGTGTTGCATGTGTGGTGATTATGGCTTCTCCCACGATCTCTTCCAATGCAAACTCTGCCAATTCAGATCGCAACACAGGTATATATATATTATGTCTAATTTCATTTCCATGTTTTTAATTCATATAATCTCTTCTGGGTTTCGACTATTTATCAATAATTTCTTGTATTTATAATAACAAATTATTATGACTCAGGTACTGTAGCAATCTGTACCCAAATGTGGCGGACTCCAACAGATCAATCTGCAATTGGTGCTTGACTCAGAAAGACGACGCCAAAGAGAAATCCCAGAACTCTTCCAATTCCGATTCAATTACCAAGATTAATATTACTAATCCCAAGAATAATAAGCAACAACAAGGTATTAGTAGTAGTAGTAATAATAATAATAATAATAATACTAGTCTTATTGCGAGACGTCAAGGAAGCAATAATCACTTGCAAGTAGTCAAGTACGGCCCAATCAAGAAGCAGAAATCGGTCGAGGTCTTATTACCGTTGCCGGCACCGGTGCCGTCGCCATCGCCGGTGCCGTCGCCATCGCCGGTGACCCGTAAGAGGATTTTGCTGAAAGAAGAGAGATTGAGAAGAACAAGGTCTGAGGATATATCAAACGGCAAAGCTGGGGTTACAAAGCATGTGGTGTTTAGGAATAAGGTCAGAAGGTACAAGCTTTTGGATGAGGTTTCAAGTTAATTCCCTAGAAGCTTCTTCTACTAGTAATTTTTTTGCTTTTTTTTTTTTCTCAAAGATACCCTTTGTTTTCACACAGATATATATATATATATATATATATATAGATATAAAATAGCATCAAATTGGTTTTGTTCTTGGTGTGGGAATTTTGCCTTGGATGGAGTACTTCGCTTCATTGTACATAACCTTGGATAAACAGAAAACTGATCTTTTTCTTCTTTCCTTTTTCTTTTTCTATTATTATGATTTGTATGTATAGATATTTGGCTTCTGCTATAGAACTAATTAATGTTTTTTTCTTCTTTTTGAGTAGACTAATTAATGGTATTTAGCAATAGCATCTGATCACTTGTCTGAAATACATTTATCTTCAAATTGAATTTAAAACTTAAATAAAAAGTATAAAGTTTATAAAATTATGCAATACTAATAATAATATCCTACTAATAGTGAGGGTAATTTTCTGAATAGATTTATCTATTGTTTGGATCTTAATGCGATTTTTTATAACTTGATTCCTAATGCCCATTATGTAATAAATATTCAAGAATGAAAAAATTTATATCAATTAGTCTGAGATGGATAAGTACTGTGGTTAATTGAGATGGGTAAATAAGGCTCAATGCAATTAAGCTAATATAAATTAGAAAGATTTTTTTTTGGTATGCTTATTGATAAGTTAGATTTTTCTAACTGTTAGTTATGCATAATTTTTTTATTTTTATGTAAATTTTACGGACATAAAATTTAATTTATTAATATGTTAACGTATCAAAGAATATATTTTGTTCTTCGGTAGGTTAAAATATCAATAAATCAAATTTTTTATTTATTAAATATGTATAAGATCACTTAAAAATTAAAAAATATAAAAATTCACCAGTTTAAAAAACTTAATTTATTGATACAATAGATAATCTCCCTTTTTATTAACTATATATACACATATACAGATAGATATAGATAAGCTTCAATCCTCGTGTTTTTATATTTGTCATCACTTTTCATAATAGAAATGAAAAAAAGAAAGAAGTACATTGTAATTATTACCACAATGATATGGTAACAGATCTAGATCAACACGTGGTGTCTTATTAAGTACTAATTGTTTGCATAATCATATGCGGCATTGCAGATTAACATTATCAATTAAAAACTATATAACAACTAATCACATGTTTGCTTGCATGTGCACCGATCATGATTTGTCAATTTTAAAGAAAAGACTACTCTGGACCATCCATTAATCTTTCACCACTATTCACTATTGTTACGCTTCAACTTGAAGAAAATAATGAAAATTGGGTTTAAATTAAGATTCAAAGCAGAATTTTTAATTATGATTTTTAAAAGAAAAATATTATATGAATTTACACTACAGCAAAACTCATATATCAAACATACACTAAATCTTCTGCGAACTCTTGTTAACATAATAATAAAAATAATAATAACAATAATAGATACTTATATGGGAGAATTATGTGGTGGGATGTAACACATAATTTATTAGATGAAGCTTGGACTTAAATAAAAATTTGACAGTAAAAAATTGTACTATATCAATTTGCGAATTTTTTTTTTCTATACCCCTACGAAATTAAGTATTCTCCTTAATATAGACTCGAAATTGCCAAGTTGCAAGGCCAAGCAAGAACATTTTGAGCTCTGGTTGATGAATCGGAAAGCTTCTCAGATTCCTAGGAAAAATATCAGAATGCAGGTTCTAGAAGTTAATTACTTTTGGCAATCATCCAATACAAGTCAAGTACTAAAAAAATTAAAATAATTCCTATAAAAAACTGAAAATAATTTAATACGTTGACTTAGTATAAGCATAAGACAAAACGGTACATAACCTTTATTTTCTTGGAGAACATTTTCTTCTTAGTAGGAATAAAAATCATTTCTTTTACGCTAGGACATTCTTTCTTGTAGACCAAATTGTAAAAATAATTAATATTTCTCTACTTTTTCTCATTCGTTCTCATAGCGTGTATCATGGAATTTTTCTTCCCTCTCTCCGTGTTCCGTGGGCTGAAAGTCAGTGAACGGGTCATCAAATAAAATGTTTTGCATTTTTAACGTGAACAACTAAAGCACTATGCACTAATACTATTGATGGGGAAAATAAATAAGAACATATATCCACCCACTTTAAGCTTATAGGTCCTTTATTTTGTGATTATGATATGATGCCACAACCCAACAACCTTAGTGAAATAACTCAATAATTGCCAACATCTCCCTATGTTTTATTGTGCAGGTTGAGTTGTTTCCAGGAACCTGCATAAAGCTATATATTCATATATATATATATATATATATATATATATATTATATAGTGTAGTTTTAATGGTTACTCCAATATTTACTCATTAATAGATATTATTGTTTGAGCCGTAAGATATTAATCCGACAGTTATAATAATTTATATATTTGACTAAAAAAATTTATGACAATTAATGAAACTGAATTTTTATCACACCAAGTTTATTTGACAGTAACCACCGATAGAAATATAAGTATTAAAAACTCGTCCATATATATGTGTGTGTCGCATTATTATATATATCGCTAACTTTGATAAGCAGGGATTTCATCATAAATATTTAATACCGGTTATATTTCCTGAAATTATAACCTAATCAAACATTGTTACCATAATCACGATGATATTGGTTAGTCATGCATATATTCTTTTCATTATCATTGTCATGAGACAATTTGGAATTGTATATTACAAATGATCATATCACGAGATTCTTTTCACCTTCACACACGCACACACATATGTTTAAATGTATATATTATGCAGACCAAACAAGTCGGCCAATATGATTATAGGAGGTCAAATCCTAGGTTCAAGTGATTAATACTAATGAATTAGTTAATACAGCTCCAAACACGCACATACCGTATGCACAATATATAATTAAGGATCTAGGACTTGAAATTTGGATCAAAATAATTCTCATTCACACAAAATGCTTACAACACTAGGCTGATAATACATGTAGAGAATAGTAATAAAAGGAAAATCAATCCTAATTGACACCTAATTAACATCTAATTGATACCTAAATGACAACCCATAATTCTTCTGTTCACACCTAAATTAAGAAACTAATCACGGAATATATATAGATATATATATACACACACATTTCTAAAAGAACAGAATATAACAGCATATCTAGGTGTTAGCAATAATATGGATAATGCAAAGAAGAACAACAATAACTTATGGAAAAGAAAATAACGAAATCGTTACAATACTGATTCAACCTTTCTACCAAACTCACAAACTGAATTGCAAGAATGTCGAGGCACGTGAACCATGCTTTCTTTAAAACAGATTCGTCCCCTTCGGCGTGTGCTTGGGGTAACGTTGGACGTCCGTCTCCCAAGATACAACGACAACGACGGTAGCATGAAGCACTTTCGGAACCGTCCGGCGAACTAGAACTGGATCTTTCCTCTATCACCAAAACCGAACTAAAGAAAAACATAAGAACTTCGAGACAAGAGAGAAACCGAGAGAGAGGAATCCAGCCACCTTTCTATACTAAGGTTTGGATTTTTGATGATAAAACCGAAGTCATTAAGCTATCCATAAAGCCTAATTCGGTTTTTCCCTTCATCAAGTCCCATTACTCGCCTTAAGCACACTATAAAACTCATTTACCACCATTAAGCACGTTATTAAGTACGGTTTTGGCTGGCAAAAAATAAAAATTAAATTGGAAAACAAGGCTCGCACGGAGCGGGTTTTCCGGTCCGTCATTCGTGTCCACAGGTCGAGCGGTTGCACACATTGGGCCTCTAACCCGCCGGGTCCGTGATGTGCACCCACCCTGCGCGTGAGAGAGCATCTCTGGTATACATGTTTACCTAGGCTTCAAAGTGCAATCACTTATAAACATCACCATGGCTTCATTTCTAGTCAATGTGGGATTTTACAATTTTCAAACCAACTTAACCATTTCAAGTGGCATTCTTAAAGCATAAATTTCTCATTCACCCGATATCCATTTTGAGCATATGAATATCCAATTTTGATCTCCTTGCAACGGAGAAAGTAAATCTATCGAGACTTGTTCCCAAAACCTATTGGGCCCCATTCTAATACAGGCCTCAAAATGGGCCTTACTATGGCTTAATAAGCCATTTTCCAACAATCTCCCACATGAATGAAAATTGACTAACGACGAGAAAACACAAACTTGACACGGTGATAGAGTTCTACAATCAATGCATGCAAAGGATAAGTAGGCGTTAACCCTTGAACCTTCCCTCTTGAGAATACATTAACTTTACTGGCTGACTAGTAGACACGATGTCCTTGAACTGTTCTGCCTTTGTGTAAACGTTAATATACCTAACACATACATCTTCCTGACACAGTTCTCTTCTCATAGTTATGTTCATTTTGGCCATGAACATCTACCTGGTTGTGCAAGAGTTTCTAAAGAATTGAGCCCTCACAATTCTCCTTTGAAGCGGCCTCACTTCTTCTCTGACATAGGTGATTTCTTAACGAAGAGTAACCCGTATTACTCCGCCCGGATTCCTGACGTATTCGACGTATAAGAATCATTAAAAACTAATGTTTAACCTCTTCTCGTACGAGTTTCACTGTTATCATCATAGGAATAGGCTGGGGTTACCCTCACAGTGAACTCAGTTGGTCTAAATAATTTAGTTGTCCCATTGAACCTAGATCTTGGGATCTCAAGTCAGCTAGGTTGGGTTTCCACTGCTTTGACCTATTTATTCCATGGGCTTCAGTCCCATTCCTCTCGATGTCTTTTCAACTTGATCTCTATTCGGTCATTTGGTCAGCAGATCTGCAATATTATCTTTTGACCTTATACTATGACTCCCGTTGAGATCAGTTGTCTAATGGTATTATGTCGATGACGTATATGTCTAGACTTACCATTATACATCGTATTTTGTACTCTACCAATAGTTGATTGGCTATCACTGTGTATGCAAATTGTAGGTACAGGTTTTGGCCAATCCAGAATGTCCTCCAAGAAATTTCTAAGCCATTCAGCTTCTTTGCCACATTTATCTAATGCGACAAACTCAGCTTCCACCGTTTGCTTAGAGGATTTCTATGAAATAGCTGCACCACCCAAGGTGAAAACATATCCACTGGTAGCCTTAGAATCCTGTGTATCGGATATCCAACTTGCGTCAGAGTATCCTTTTAAAATAGCAGGTTCTCTTGTGTAATGTAGTCCATAGTCACGAGCATATCTTAAGTACCATAGTACTCTCACAATTGCTTTCCAGTGGTCATCTCCCGGGTTACTCGTGAATCTGCTCAATCTATTTACAGTGAAGGCAATATCTGGTCTTGAACAACTCATTGAGTACAACAGACTGCCAATCGCTCTAGCATACTCCACTTGGGATATGCTTTCTCCTCTGTTTTTGGACAGATGTTGACTTATATCAATAGGAGTTCTGGCTATACCAAAATCATCGTTATTAAACTTGTCAAGTATCTTGTCCACGTAATGTGATTGAGGTATCGTTGGACGTCCGCCTCCCAGGATACAACGACAACAACAGTAGCACGAAACACTTTCGAAACCGTCCGGCGAACTAGAACTAGATCTTCCTTCTATCACCAAAACTGAACTAAACAAAAACACAAGAACATCGAGACAAGAGAGAAACCTAGAGAGAGGAAGAGATTTCTGAATGTGTTGGGTGTTTTCCTTCATGTGGAGAACCATTTATATAGGCCATTGATCAAGAGTGTTACAAAACATGGATTAATGGGAATTAAGCACACATTATTACAGGGCTAATACCACTCAATCTCCCCTGGATGAATCCGGCCACCTTTCTATACCAAGGTTCGGATTTTTGATGATAAAACCGAAGTCATTAAGCTCTCCATAAAGCCTAATTCAGTTTTTCCCTTTATCAAGTCCCATTACTCGCCTTAAGCACACCATAAAACTCATTTACCACCATTAAGCACGTTATTAAGTATGGTTTTGGCTGGCAAAAAATAAAAATTAAATTAGAAAACAAGGCTCGCACGGAGTGGGTTTTCCGGTCTGGCATTCATGTCCGCAAGTCGCGCGGGCGCACACATTAAGCTCCTAACCCACCGGGTCCGTGATCTGCACCCCACCCCGACATGTTCCACTTTGATCAACATGTACTCAGCGAAATTATATATATATATATACACACACATTTCTAAAAGAACAGAATATGACAGCATATCTAGGTTGGCCTTGATCATTTAACTAATTGCGCATGCCAGCGCCCTTCAAACAAAAGGTGTTGCTGCGTATATATATTTATATATATAATGCATACAGGCCCGGGCCAATTGTAAGGTTAGGTTTGTACTGCTTGAAACTTTTGCTAAACATTTTCAAATTTGTTTGATTAATATATATATATATATATATTTAAAATTGATCTCAGGTACTGGTTAATATGTGTGATTTTGTGTAAGTGGAAATAGTGTACAAATACTAGCTATATCATGAAGAATTCAGATACCTTCGTAGCTGAAATCTGGATAGTATGGAAGACAATTATATAGAAATCAAGTATATTTGGGAAAAATATTGTTTATTAATTTGTCTTTACGTTTGAGACATGCGTGTTTGTTTATTGTTGAGAACATCAATGTAATATTTAAGGGAAAATAATTAGCTCTACCACTCTCATATAATAATCTGTAATGTTTAGGTTATTAGCTCGCAGTAATTTCAATCTTATTCCCATCCCCCATATAATATTCTTTATGACATTGGACGAGTTTCTTACAATATTGGTTGGAACAACTAATTTAAGGGTAATCTTAATAAATATCTTTTAAAAATACACGAGTCAGAATTTTTACACTTTATTCTTAATTTATAATCTTTTTAATCAAATAATTACACTAATAAAATAATATTTATCAAAAATAAGAGTTACAGGTTTAGATTCATAATTCTCAATTTTTTTCTAATTTTTTTAATGACCCATTTAGAATAAAGCCCATGGGCTTATCTTGCCTCTAATTCATGCATGGATGGTGATATAAGCATTTGGGCTGGCTAGGCGTCTTGAGCACAAATCAGAAGTAGATCACAAGAAATTATAAATTTTCCTCTCCTCATATATATGTGTGTGTGTGTGTGTGTGTGTGTGTACACACTAATAAAAAACGCGCTCTCTACTCATTTTAATGCAACAATTATACAAATTGTTAGATAAAAAGAGAAAGAAGCAAAAATAATAATAATAATAATAATAATAATAAAGGGGTGAAAAGAGAGAAGTACTAAATTTACCCTAAAAATACAAGTGTGTTAATTTTTAACATTTATTTATGAGTTAAAACTCTTTTGACTAATATACTTATTTAATTAAAAATTTTAATTAAAAATAAAGGATAAAAATGAAGACTCATGTACTTTAAAAGGATATTTATCTCCTTTACTCGTGGAGACAAAGATCTAAAACAAAATGTAGGAAAAAAGGCCACAAAAAGTTTTCTTTTTAAAAAAAAAAAAAGAGCCCAAAAAGTTTAAATAGAAAAGAAGTTTCACAACTTGATGAAAGGCCCATTGCCAAACTCCTTGTAAAACGTTTTGCAAATACCAAATGAGAAATATTCTCCCTTAATAACGTAATAAAATATATATATATATATATTTGTATGAACAGTTTGACCATTTTCAATGTAATGTTATAATGGATGTGTTAATTGTAAATTTAATATTTAAGTGTAAAAAATATTCTTTAATACAATGTTATTTGTTGTGTCAAATTTTTCATATGTTATACTTTGTGGCAAATTTTCCACTAAGAGCGTCTCCAATGCAATGTTATAATTGATGTGCCAATTTCAAATTTAACATTTGAGTGTAAAAAATACTCTCCAATGCAATGCTATTTGTTAGGACAAATTTTCCACCAAATATAACATATGAAAAATTTGGTATTTGATTGTTAATAGTTGAAATGTTTACTTTTTCATGTAATCAATGCAACTTTTTAAATTTCTAATTATTTTAAGCATAAAAGTATACTGTTACAGCTTTCAAAGCTTAATAATTATAGAAAAAAGTAGATTTAGCATTTTAAATAGCATTATACATTAGAGCAAAAATGAAAATAACATATCATATCACACTTTTTTATGGTAAATATACAATTAGCATTAGCATTTGCATTGGAGATGATAAGTATAGCATATGAAAAATTTGACATTTAATTACTATTGGTTGAAATGTTTACTTTTTTCATATAATCATTGCCACTTTTATATTTTCTAATTATTTTAAAAATAAAAGTTTACTTTTACAACTTTCAAAACTTAATAATTATAGAAAAAGATAGATTTAGCATTTCAAATAATATTATATATTGAAATAAAAATACAAATAATATATCATATCATATTTTTTAATACTAAATATACAATTGACATTAACATTTACGTTAAAGATCGTCATATACTTAGATCTAATTTATAACATTTTAGGGCATATAATAACCCTCACTGTGAGTTTGATCTTCTACGTACGGTACGATACGCGAAAAGATAAGATATTGGACATTAATTAGTGAATCTTTAGGTGTGGGAGATATGATCACAGAATTAAACTCTCATCAATATATAAGGTGGAAAATGGATGTGCCAATTAAAGTCTCAAAAAAGCCGTGTTATTTCCTAATGAGGGAAAATCTCAAAATCTCCTAGATAGGTTGCCGTGATATCAGATATTCGACCAACTCTTTACAAGAACTACAAAAATATCTTTTCACATGAATCCCTGTAAAATATCTCATAACATGTCTGATTTCAATTGATCAACGTCATAAGATTAGACGAGATTCCAAGTTTTTCTTGACAAATTAATCCTTTTCTTTACCACCTATTCTCAGCGTTTATTTGAATGTGACCATTATGTCTAATATATATTCTAGCATTAGGCGTGGAATTTTTTGAAAAACAATTGACAAAAAATCTTGTACTTCCTAAAAATACAAGGTTAATTAATTAAACATGATGTTTCACTTAACTGCGGGAAAAAATGAACGAGCTGAAACATTACTCATACACTATTTATATGTGTGTGTGTATAAATCTTATATATGTTAAGTCAAAGGGACATATCTTTATTCAATTCTATGTCGACCACTGAAAAAAAAAGGTGACAACGTACCGAACCAACAATAACTGCAGCAAAGACAAAAACAGTGTTAGTTAAAAGGTCCATATATCATATATAGGCATTCCTCATTATTGATTTTATTACAGAGAGAGAATCATTTATACATTTCATCCAAAATATGCCAAACAATCTCTACTTTTAGATTGGGAAATAGGTAAAATAATAATTATTATATATAAAGGAATTCAGATTCTCTATCAATATTTGTTTGCCTTGTTCAAATATTGCTATCGAATAATTATGTTTTTTTTTTTTTATACTTATTTTCCTGCAAATAATAGCTATGAAATGCATATAGTTTCCTAAAATTCTAATTAATCATGATGATGTGTCCAAACCAGAATCAGAATTCTAATTCGCTAGTAAAATAGGAAAAATAAAGGTAAAATTTCTGTTTCATCATAAGAAGATAAGTAGTACTACTCCTCACTCTCTAATGAAAAATAAAGACAAAATGACTAACTTGTAAATTGTCCGATAGTGAATCTTCCTTGTAGCAACACATAAATCCACATTTAACCAGAAAATCAAGTAATTGAACAACGTTATTAATATGGTACTGATAAAGTGTCGTTCCACATGTTAAGTCTTCAAGAATTGAGGCATGAGGAATCTATTTGTACATCATGGAATCCGCAATTAAGTAATAAGAAAGAAGCATAATTACCAACTTTTTTTCCCGGGCAGTTTCTATCAAACTTTAATATGATATATAAACACATATATATATATATATATATATAATGTATAGGGGCATTTGGACCCCATTGTAAAAGCCACCAATGCCAGATTATACCCTACACATGTACTGGAAAATGGTTAGGTAGGGAGGCTCGGTCCAATCACATTGTATTTAGTGGATTGGACTGATATCATGACCAAAGCATCTCAACTAGATTATGCTTATAAGTTATGATTCCCGCCAGTTAGTGTAAGAATCAGTTTGAAATTCTCCTTCGGATGACTTTCCCTTTAAAATAACTAATAAAAGCAACTAGTGGAACTTTACAAAGTATATGGTTCAATTTTGAAGCCATGCCCATAATTATAAATGCTCTAAATTTAGTTTTTATTTATTTATTTTGCTCAGAAGTGGTTAGTTATTCAGTTAATGGCCATACTTAATACTTGTCATGTCACTGGGCTCTCTGAATTTTGTACCATTGTTATACAACTACACTTGTTTTCCACTATGAGGAATCAATTTTATCCAATATCATGTATTTAGATCGATATTTTAGATTAATTACTAGTACACCAATTATCAACAGCTAGCTAGCTTTCTAATTGATGATCAGTCACTGATTAATAGTTATAAGAACCGAAAGGTTCAGAATCCGTGAATCCGTTTGGTACTTAGATTCGTTCCCTAATTCGAATCATGGTTCGTGGTTGGCTACATTATTTTCTCTCACAAAAAATACACGTAAATCAAAAATAATTCTAATCACATGGTTTGAATCCATAAACCAAACGCCACATTAATCTTGAAGAGTGTTGATTCAAATTTAGAATGTTTATATATTTACCTCTCTTTTTTTTCCCTGCATGTTCAAAGAGTCGTTGTGTGTTATATTATTTAACCACAAACATAACCAAAAATATCCTTTAATGGAAAAAAAAACCAGGATATAAGCAAGAAAAGAAAAAGATTAGAAAAAAAAAAAACGAAACAAAACCATCAATAATTTTCCTTTTTTGGATAATCCATTGTTTGTAGCTTATAACAGCTATAATTACAGAGAAATTATATATTAAGTGCTCGTACGTTACTACTACATGATCCATTCAAGCTGGTCAATATCATTAAATTTATGTAATTTAATATATTTAAGGATATGAGTAAGCACTTTACCCAGGATATTGTTTGTTTGACTGCAAGTCATTATGGTTTTCTATCGCATATCAATTATCATACTAGTGTCGGTTTCCTTTCTGCTTTCGTGTAATGATAATATCATCATCATTATAAACTTTATTAGAAAATGAGATCGATCAATGGGAAAGAGAAATGACGGGGGCGCATAAGCAAAATTTTTTGCAGAATATAATATTATTAATTACAAATAGTATAAAATAATATTGATTAGAGATCACTAAGGTCTCGTTCATCTCACTAATTCAATTTTTTAATTTTAATTTTATTATAGTTAAAAATTTTCATAAAAAATTACATCTAACTTTTTTTATTACAGTGAAAAGCTCTCATATAAAATCACATATTAACTCGAATCCATAAACTAAATGAGACCTAAGCTTAAAAGTTGCACAATGCAAATGTGGTTCACACGTGATCTACTTTTGTTGAAACTGAAAGTGATGTAACTTAAATTCAGGATATAAGACTTTATAGAACGGGATATGATAAAATAGGTACAACTTTTAGGGAAAATTTCATATTAGTATTATGTATTTTAGTATAATTATTTTTTAGTATCTTGTGTTTTTAGTGAGTTTAAATTAGTACCTTAATATTTTAGAAAATTATTTTTTAATACGTTGAGTTCATTTTTTGAGATGTAAAACGGTAAATTTATCATTCTCATTACTTTACCAGAATCTAACAAATTTAGAAAAACAAATTTTAAACATTAAAGTACTAAAAAATGATTTTATAAAATGTTGAAGTGTCAATTTAAAATTATTAAAAACATCAAATACTAAAAGTCAATTATATTAAAACACAGAATACCAATATGAAAATTTTCATGACTTCTATTACTTTGATTTTTACCGAGTAGAGAGGGAGAGGCCGGGATAAAGCTCAAAGTTAGAAAATATATTTGGTAACTGTGCATGTAAATTGAAAGGGAAAGGACGTAATATATATAGATGTAGAGTGGAACGTTTATATATGATTAAATACATGATTGTAGCCGTTTTTTTATTTTTTTATTATTTTTTCTTAGAATACATAATGTAGTACTTGAATTCACAAAATAGTGTTTTTTTTTTTTTTTCCTTTTGCTTCAATACGTAGCTAAACCAAATCGGCAATAATAAACAGAGCAACAAAAGCAGTTATATGATTAACCCCTAAGACACAGAAAGTGAACTCCATGTCTATAAACTTGGTACTGTTAAATCAACAGTTCTATTAATGGAAACATTATTGATGCACTATAATATTATACTATGTATAAAGTTTTGTAGCGCATATAATAGATAGTATATATAGGATATCTAATTATGATCCCATTTTGATTACATAAATAGACGTTTATGGTAAATTATATGGAGAATGAGGTAAATAGCATTTATATGCGGTGCCTATATTTTGTAATTTGTATTTACGTGGAGGGTGATAGAAAGTCTTAATTTAATTTTTTACCATGATATAATTCAGTTTCTTTTTACATACTTGATGGTATTCGAAATTACTTGTTATAATCGAAAGGACTAGAAGACATAAAGTGCACTATCAGATCTCCTTTTTTGAGTAGAAAAAAACAAAAAAACAAAAAAAAACTTTTGACCACGATACAAATGGAGGGAAAAAAATCACTTGGACATAAAGGGGAGGAAAAATCTTCTTTGTGCACTTGGCTAAAGTAAAATTGATCATCATCAGCAAGTTTATATGTAGGGGAACACCAAAAATGATCATGAACTAAGTTAGGCCATGTGTAGATATACATGTATTATATTTTAGTATTGTAGTATTATGTAATTACATTGTTCCAAGCAAAAAAAAAAAAAAGAAAAACTATAATATATAATTCATACGAAGCACGTACGGAAGCAGCAAGTAGGTTTGAGTAATTCAACCACGCAATTGGATCTGCTAAATATCACATGAACACTAGAAAGGCAATATATATTATATGTTAAAATATTAAACAAAGTAATGAAATCCCATTAATAAGTTGGGAATTGATATGCACATACAATTTATCAAAAAAAAAAAAAAAAAAAAAAAAAGGGAAAAAAAATGGTTTCAAAGTCAAAGAAAGCTCAGAAAACTACAAATCCAATTTCCAAGCGTTTTAGACAACCAGCAAATCCTAACCGCCCATGTTTTTGTGCTGGCGTTCGAAGCCAACGAGATGCTGCCAAATGGCAAGTGTGTTTCACATTTGTCCATTTTCCCGTTGTTTCTTTTGACTAAATTGTCCCTACTCTATTTTAGAAAATGATCTGATATGCTCCCTCATTTATTGGTGTTAGCAATTCAGCATCAAATAAGAAAAACATCGATAAATTTCAGCCGAAATCCAAGAGGTAAATATATTCCTGTCGCTCAGATATACTTTTTAGTTATATATTTGTGTATAGAGACTGTCTATAGGTATAGGAGGTTGTCCTATGAGTAGAATTAGTTTTTTAATCATTAAATCGGATTATAATAAAATAAAATTAAAAAATTATGTAGAATATATAATTTTTTATACATATTTAACGGTTAAAAACGAATGAAAAAAATAAAATTATTGATAGTTTTATTTTTTTGGACTTACGGAAAAAACTCTCTTATCTATAAATACACATATATAAAAATATTAAGTTTTTCTTCTACCCTTCCGGTAGAAAATCTCTCTAACGCAACACGTAGTTATGAAAACGTAATATAATAACTAATGAATGTAAATTAGTCTTAAATTAACGTTCAATAATTATCACATTATATTTTTACAACTACGAATTACGTTTTAAAGGGCAAGAAGCTTAAAGCATTTATGCTCATCTCAAAACATACCCACGACATATACTTGGATAAAATAGATTTTTTTTATTCCTCAGTTGCTCTTTAAGAAAAAGAAAATACCTGGCGTTAAAAGTTTTTTCCCGCCCATTAGTTTCCCAAAACTTAGCTCCATCGAAGAAAAGAAATGCAATGCAATTTATGCAAAAGAAAACATAGAAGAGATCCATTTAAAAAAGAACACCATAAAGACATAGGTATAATAATAATAATAATAATAATAATAATAATAATAAACACACCAACAAGTTGTAGATTACAAAAGTTTACCCCATGCGGCAATGGAGGTGCAATATTGGAATGTACTAAAGTTGAGTTCATCATGATTCCTTTTCCCTTTAACAAGAATTGATGCCTTTTTGCTTTTTCAAGAGGGACCTCGCTCACTCATCAGGGTTTTTTGAGCAAAAGAAATTAGAAAAACAAAAAGCAAAAACAAAAACGAAAAGGAGAATAAAAAAATGAAAAATGAAAAATGAAAAAGGTTTGCCGTATGCACCGCCAACAAAGTGGCCCGTGATTTTGAGATTCTTACGATAGGGTATTTTTAATACCCCTACTATTATTTCTCCCAAAAAAAAAAAAACGTAATTAAGGTATGTTAATTATATGTATTTTTACTTTGATGTGATTTTGATTTTAATTTCTTAATTAAGGTATGTTAATTTTATATATTTTCATTTTGATTTTAGAAACATGTATTACCATAAGGTGATTCTCTAGCATAAAAAGCTCTAATTTTTTGCGTATTTTCTTTCCCTTTTTTTCCTTGGCGATCCTTCTAATTATGAATACAGAGCAGAAATTTAATTGAAATATAAAAGAGTGTACCCGTTACGGTAAAATTCATAAATGTAATACTACTAAAAAAAACTCATAAATAATAATAACTTACCAAACAAAAATCATAAATAATAATAAGTACAGCCCATCATCAACTAATTACTCTCCAAAAGTAGGTTCTTTTAAGTTATCATTTACCTTGTAAGACGAAGCAAAAGCAGGCAAGACAATCTTGAATCTTCAATAGCTAGATTATTGTGGTCGTTCTAGTATTATTACACAACCTTTTCATTTCAATTCTTGTACTCAATCAAAACTCATGCAACACGTAAAGCTATTGTATAATGAATTTCCTTTTTTTTTTTTTAAATTTTTAGGTCATGATGTACACACGCACGAAATAATAACAACAATTATTATTTTGCAAGGTCACATAGAAAGTTACCATGTGCTAGCATATGGCTGTCCCACTGGATGAACATAACTCACTCTTGTTCACTTGGTCAAATTTTCCACGATGATTTTAATTTCTTCACCAAAAACCTTCAAAAGAATTAATGTTTCAAGGGACCCAATTGCCAAAAGTATGGTCATTAACAAATATCTCGTTTAAAATTGATTAGCCATGACTTGTTTTAAATGCTAATGTCAAAAACACTTAAATCAAATATTTAAATACAATAATTAAACGGGATAAGGATGAAGCGGGAAAAGAAAAGTAAGCCACTCCCACTCCTACAAATGCACAATGGCCCATGGGCCCCCACTCTCTTTATGACCAAGCCCAAGAAATTCTCCTCCAAAGCTGCACGCTTTTGCATGTGTTGTTTGTTAAATAAATACAAGAAAGCATAATAAATAAGTAAAATAATACAGAAAATGAAAACATAATAAAGAAAATGAAATAAAATATTCGGGAACAAAGACGTGAAGGTTGAAAGTTTGGCAAAGTCGATCTTGGGTGTAGTTTTCTCATCCACCCTTTTCAAACGACAAGAGCTGTAAAACAATTACCACGCGACTTTAAGCGCCACCTTCCCTTTTGCACTAATACTAATGGCTTCTCCTTTTCCCGTTCTCGGTTTTCGTTTTCGTTTTCGTTTTCTTTTTCTTCTTCTTCTTCTCCACCACCACAACCACCGTATCATCTTCTTCTTCATCGAGAAGTATCTGAGAATCTGTTATTGTAGCCATTAATGGGTTATCTCTCTTGCAATGCCGAGTCGGCGATCGCCACATGCGACTCCTATAACTGGCCGGACCTCAAAGTCAAAAGGAAATCAAAGAAAAAGAACAAACCCAAGCCAATCAAGATCAGGGAGTTTTCTCACGAAGAGCTCGCCGCCGCCACGGACGGTTTCTCCGCCGAGAGCTTTCTCGGGAAAGGAAGCCACGGCAGCGTCTACAAAGCCGTCCTCGATGATGGGAAGCTCGTCGCCGCCGTCAAGAGAACGAAACTCATCTACAACTCCAAAACGACGACGTCGGCCTTCCACGACAACGAGATCGAGATACTCTCCCGCGTCCGCCACCCGAGGCTCGTCAACCTCATCGGCTTCTGCGCCCACTCAAACGACAACAAGCTGATCGTCGTCGAGTACATGCCCAACGGGTCGTTGTACGATCTGCTGCACTCCGGTTCGAGGCCTCCGGGATGGACACGGAGGGTCCGGTTCGGGTTACATGTAGCGAAGGCGGTGCACGCGCTCCACGCGGCAAGTCCGCCGGTGATCCACCGGGACATAAAGTCTTCGAATGTTTTGATCGACGAGGACGGGAACGCGAGGCTCGGGGACTTCGGATTGGCGCTGAGGGGACACGTGGAGGACGTTCGCGTCAAGTGCACGCCACCGGCGGGGACGTTAGGGTACCTCGACCCGGGCTATCTTGCGCCGGGGGATCTAAGCGCTAAGAGTGACGTGTTCAGCTTCGGGATTTTGCTTCTCGAGATCATCAGCGGAAGAAACGCGATCGATGTGAATTACAGCCCGCCTTCCATCGTGGACTGGGCCGGGCCCATAATTAAGCGCGGCGACTACGCCGACATCTGCGACTCCAGAATCGGGCCGCCGCCGGACCGGGCCGTGGCACGCCACCTCGCGGTGCTTGCCGCGAGGTGCGTCAGGTCTACGTTGGAGAAGCGGCCGACGATGGGCGAGGTCGTCGAGTCCCTGAAACTCATCAGCAAACGCGCTCATGCGCCGCCGATGTGGAACAACTTGAGGCGGCGCGTGAGGTGCGTGGAAATCAACACGGAGCCGCTGTTGAGCGGTCATCGGGAAGATTGCGATGTCAAAACCGCAGTCACTGCCGCGGCGGAGATCGGCCGGCGGGGCAGGAAATTAAGAAGCAGTAGTGTTGGTGAAATGGAGAGGTCAAAGTCAATAGGGTCGTATAGAGAGGTGGTGGGTGCAGCACAGGAGAGGCATATCCCGGTGGCGATAGTGGCGTCGGGAGTGGCGGTGAAGATGCCGCCGGCGGTGGTGAGGCTGAGGAAGTCGAGGTCGGTGGGAGTGTCCCGGAGCAGTATCAAGAGAGGAGGGTTCGTGTTGGAGTTCGAGAGGGACGTGGTTAAGTCTCGTTCGGAGTTTGATTTGTCGGAGTTGGTTATTAGTTTAGACGACAAATCTGACGACAAAATACTGGAGAAATCGTTAGTTTCCCAATAACTACTTCCTTGTATAGAAACCACTGTTGATCAGGAGATGCAACGGTTAAGGTGCTTTCTTTTCGGCTCGGTTACTGGACAGTGCAGCATCAAACTCATGGTAGCACGAGTGAAATTAAATTTATTTTGAAGTAAAATTAGATCAGGTCGTTTTGGTTTGTGCTCCGGCCTCTCAAATTTCTTATAAACGATATGGATGGGAGTGTGATGCGCCAATCAGCCAATGTTCCATTTTTTATCACGCCAATAAAACTATACTAGTATAGTACATACTGGCAAATTAAATTGGAATAAACGGTACTGAAGACGGTCAAGCATGATCAAGTGAATATGCTTTTCTTTGACTGATCTTGCTACGTTTTTCTTTTCTTATCAGTATTTCTACTGATGTATTTTTTTTTCAGCAACTATGATTGTTTTCTCTTTTCTTTTTTCTGATTAATTTTTTTTTCCCTTTTATCGCCCTTTTCATGATGGGGAACATCAAAACTGATGTATCAAAGAATTAGGCCTAAAATGACACATTTTGGCCTTTTGTCCCGTTCGATTTTTTTTCCCCCCATGCAGGATGGATAACTGTTTCATGATGTTATCGGTTTATAATAACCAGCTTATATAAAAATTCCATGTTTCAGTTTTAAAAAACAAGAATTTGAAGTTGACGGCCTACAGACAAAAGTATTCATAGTGATTTTCAATGTAATTACGCGGTCCTTCTTTCTTTTTTCTAGTTTTTTTTTATAGTTATTTTCAATGTAATATATTGTTTTTCGTATAAGTATAAAATTTAGTAATAGTTTTATTAGAAAATAAAAAAAAAAATTACATTGAATGTCATACCAAGAGTAAAAATATCATTTTGTTGTCTAACAAAAATGGCTGATGGCTGATGGACTGATGGTCCACAACACAAGTGAGTTCAAAAACACGTTGCGCCATTTAATTCATTCATTTGAGTTGAAATATGATTTATGTGAGTTTTTTACAGTAATAAAAAAATTAAATGTGATTATTTTTAAATATTTTTTACTGTAACAAAACTTAAATTAACTTAAAAAATGAACAGGAATTTAATTAATGTCATGGCAGCCGAAATCTATACATTTCCTTCCCCACATATGAGCAAGCTATTTGGTTCGCCAAATTCAGGCCGATTCTACAAAGATCTGGTCATGTATTTATACATATATAAACATATATAATAGATAAAATATGTTCTCCAAAGATCCAGTACACCCAAATTCGTGGGTAATAAATATTTTTGTATATATTCAGAAAAATTGTTCAAATTATTTTGCTAGAGAAGGAAAACGGTTGATGGCCCATAACACAGAGGTCGGTGTCAAGCCTGGCACGGCGGTGGGGATGAAAACCAAAACATTAAATGCAGTGACATCTTCTCGTGGGTAATTTTTGTCGGTTTGTATTTAATAGTAATAATGATTATTCTCTCCTTTCCAATCGATTTGGAATTTGGAATGGTTATAATTCATAACTGTAAGAGCTGTAGATTTTATTGTTCATGTGAAGATCCAGCTTATAAGCCAGATGTGATTGCTGATTACTGGTTTCCCTGTTTAAGAATGAATGTCTTGCGCAAGAGAAGAAGAATTTATGATGACGTGTGTTTTTCTCATCTCTTGTTAAGAGGACGTTTGGTTAGAGGATTCATATCATGATTTGAATTATGGTTCATAATTCGTTACAGTATTTTTTTTCATAAAAAATACACATAAATTAAAAATAATTTTAATCTTATAATTTTAATCCATGAACCAAACGTCTTCTAAGATATCATACACATGAAAAAGAGATCCTGATACATTTGCATTCTGGAGGAATATTTTTTTTAATAGAGATAAAATTAACTTTATTACTGAATTGCAGTACCAAAACAAATATAAAAGAGCCAATTAAAAAAAAAAAAAAAAAAAGCGAAACTTTTAACCAAAAAGATCACTAGATTGTGAACAAGTTAGTCAAATGGTGGGCTAGCAAATTCCCTTAGCAAGCTTGAGAAATTCGACGTCGGCAGCAAATAACACCAACTGCATTTATCGCATCCACTCGTGATAATTTTTCAAGGGCAATTTTTGGGTCATCCTCTCACAATTAAATAAACAAACGATTAAAAGATCAAATAAAAAAAAAATCACATTTGGGTTCTTAATTGGATTTATCTAGTGCTGCTTTTTTTTTTTTTTTTTTTTTTTAAATCTTGAAACTATCTTATATCTTATAAAATATAATATTGGCTAAAACTCTCTGTGGCAAACTGAAAATGGAGGGAGAGAATAGATTATGCGATGCGCGTTTATTTATATTGAGGTGCTTAGTTATGTTTGTATCCATCTTTTTTATGGTCTCTCTTTGTGATAAATAGTAAATATAGCCTAAAACTTAATCTTGTTCGTTAATTTAGGGAGAATTATAAAGTATTGGTTACCGGTCATGTTACACTGGCATTTCTTTCTGCTAGACTTGAGCATCGTGAGACTGAACACTATCACAGTAATCAGATTTTAGGTCTTTGCTTTCAGGATCGGAGGTGTCTTTATGATCAAAATTTGGGCCTTCATTGTCTTGGTCCTTGATTTTCATGATCCAATTAACTATGGTCCTTTAAAAAAGAGAAAATTGCGAACTTACTATTGGTTAATACATTTTTAACTAATATAATTAGTTAACTAAAAATGATATTAACTAAAAGTAAGAGATAAAAATCCAGATTCATATATTTTAAGGGGTATTTGTCTATTTTCCCTTTAGAAAATTAGGTAATATGCCACGAACTGCACGTTCTTATTTCAATTACAAAGTGAAATAATCTCGAAGATTATGAGTGATCATCTATAAGATTACTCTCCGGCAATTAGAACCAGGATGGCCGACCAACCACTTTTGTTGAAAGAGAAACTTACTGCATTATACTTTAAATGCATGAGTCTAGATTTTTATCTCTTATTTTTTATTAGAACCCTTTTATCTGATGTAATATTTGATTAAAAGAGTATTAATTAAGAACAATAGGTAAAAATCAAGACCCATGCAATCGAAGCCGTCTCCTTTTCCCTATGTTGAAATGGTAAAATAATCATATAGATTATTAGTGATAATCTATCAGTTTAGTCTCCAATGACCATCTCCTAACTGGCATTTGTTGGTTTAGACGGCATCTGATAAATTACCAATGGTAATTGACTATATTACCGTTGTAATTGGCATGAGAAGGAACTTTATTTAATTGACCTTTTGACCGATCATTATTGTGCCAAAACTTCGATTGGAATGACGAAATCCGAGTGACGTTCCTCAAAATTCTCTCTATTTCAAATCTTAAGCGCTCACTTGTTTTGCTTTTTTAATAAGATTTCTTTGATGTTAAACTACTGCACATTTCTTGGACTTGTACTTCAAAATAGATAAGTGCATACTACATAATTGCGCTTGTAGAACGGCTTGAATAAAATTATTTATTATTTTCTTCTACATAAAAATGATACAATGGGGAAGCCACATATGCTTAATGAGGACACGTGTTCTTCCCCACCGAGATTTTAAAATTCAACATAGGTACCAAAAGATTTTATAGAATTTCAGCCGTGCCCTCTTTTAACATTAAAAAAAAAAAAAGTGTAATTACGCCCATATAACGATCAAATATAATAATTATTTCAGTATGATTATGGCCACTTTTATTATTGTAGTTGTCGTTAAAGATTTGGCTTCAGTGCGGTAAGAATATGCCAGTGTACTATAGTAGTTGAACTTATTATGATGATGAATTAATCTCAAATTAAATATAAAATTCGACATAACATTAATATATTGTTTTAAAAGTAAATCCAATCTCTAAAAAACCGTATGAAACCAAATTCTAAAAATTCAATCCAAGACCTAAATATTAAATTAAAAGTTCCAAAAGTAAAACATTAAAAATGATGAAGAACATTATTGTTCTAATTTGTTTATCTCTTTCATGCCAACTTCATTTTTCGCTTATTCTTCTTACACATCATAGTTCACAAAACTTGAAGCCTTTAGCAAGAAATGAAAGAAAATAAATATTTCAGATTCAATTTAATTCAATACTAAGAGGATGTTTAGTTTATATATTCAGAATCATGATTCAGAATCATTCTCGTTTTACGTGTATTTTTTGTGAGAGAAAACACTGTAGAGAATCATGAATCATGATTCAAAATCAGGGACAAATATAGGAAACAAACGTCCCTTAAATAAGCAATATACTTTTAAACTTTTTTAAACCTATATTTTTTAAGTACTATTAAAATATATAATATATATTTACATTAAAAATATTTTTAATATATTTGTATTTTGGGGTAGGGGTTAGGTGGGAGTATTTTCCTCGTTCCATCTGTCTCTGTTTTGGGAGAAAATATAAACTCTTATACCTGTCCCATCTCCATTAAGGGTGCGTTTGGAGCAAGGATCTGTGTCATGGTTCAGATCATAATTCGTGGCTCGCTATAATGTTCTCTCATAAAAAATACACGTAAACCGAAAATAATTTTAAATCCATGAATTAAACGTCCTCTTAATGATCCCCATACCTGCCTTATTTGAGGTGAGTATCCGTGGGTCACCCACTGATAAAAGCTCATTCTTAGCTGAAGAAAGTAATGCTGACAAATACACTTCGATAATTTAAATTAACTCAAACTACAAGAGTTTCAACTTTCATATAAATATATCTATATATGATCTATCTTCTTTTTTATCCATATCATCGTCTAACTTCTTGATGATGCTCTTCTTACATTTGATAAAAAGCGAGAAAAAAAGGGTAACTAAATTATAGTTATGATATTTCATAAACAGATAAATCCAGTACTTGTTTTCACCGTCTTTTCGAAAAATAAAAAAAATAAAAAATAATCTACCTAGCTTAGCTGAATCTAATAAGTGCAACGCCTGACTGTAGCAAAGTGAACTAATTAACTTTTCTGAAAGATAAATCGCATTGCAAATCCAATGAGTACAACCACTAATACCGACACAAATGACCTTAAAATATAAGGAAACTCGATCTTAAACATTAACCGAAACCACCAATGAATTCGAATGAAACGCGGAGTCAAAACACATGGGAGGTTCTGCAAACAGAAAACCGAAAATGCACACTTAATATCGAACACAAGATGTAATTAGTTTCTGTTAAAAGTTTCCAACTCTTAAAAATATTAAGCCCAAGAACAAACATATTATCGTAGCTACTGAATGGCCGTGAAACTGCGCTCAATGATGCAAGATGGGTATAGGCCTATTTTCGCTCCTTTAAGAGAAGGGAGACATTGTTCTACTAAATCTGAGCCCAATTTCGAAGGAAAATAAAGGGGCATACAATTCAAAAAGTGCAAAAAATGTAGAAAAAGAAAATGTGATGGCACATGTTGGAGGGTACTAATTTGACAGCATGTGCTCGGCTCACACGTGTCGACATTTTACTTTTTTTTTTTAGAGTTCTTGGTAATTATAATCAAAGTGTTCTTATTTACGTTCTGTTGGGTTCGTGGCTTTAATTAAGCCCATGAAGCTTTGTTTTTTATTTGGGCCCAAGGCCCATGTCTCTCCCATTGGCATTAGGTGTTGTTGCTTTGTTTTGTGAAGCCTCTCATTAACTTAGCTTGCCGTCTAAGTTTTGGAAGAGTATATAAATATGCTTACGGACATGAGAGAAGATATAGAGCCGCATAGTAGCAGCCGCAAGAGTGATGATACACAGTTTTCTCTCTTTTATTTTAGTGTAGGAATATTTGATCATAGAATTATTTCTTTGACAGTTAGGGTTTTAGGTGGTGAGAGATTTTTTATAGGCTTTTATAATTTTCTTTTGGTTATAGTAGAATTTCTTCATCGTTTATGTTCTTAGACGTGAGCCAAAACTTGAATCACGTTAAATCCTTGTGTCTTTTAGATTTTTATGTTATTCATATTTTGTCTTAAATCTGTTTAATTTGACGTGTTGATTTGACGTTTTGGCACAACACGTTCTTGCCCAAGTGTTTGCTCAATAAGGTTTACCAGGATGCTCATTTTGTGTTGGACAAAATTTTACACTTACTTTCAAAAATTTAATTGGCCAAGCCTATAGCTAGTCTGAACGTTGAACAAAACCCATCCAAAGTTAAAGCTCATCCAAACCTAGTAGCCGGATAGCAGATATTTTGTCTTAACATTTAAAGGCGCAAACTGGTAGAATTTAAACTCTTATTTATTTTACTGGTTTAATTCAGTTCAACTCAGTTTGAATAGTGAGTACAGCTTGAATTAATGTTTGGTAAACATATAGTTTGAATTATATTCCCCGTTCAAATTGAGTTAAACAATCCAACCTAGAATTTGGCTCCCCCCTTAAATTCAACCGTTCAAACCATTTTTAAACAGTAAAAAGATGTTCACTCTCTTTGCTTTTTACACCTATTAAACATAATTCAAATTTTATTTTCTATTTAAATTAAAATTTTAACTGCACATTTAAACGTTAATTTAAATTATAATTTAAACTACACAGTTTAAAATTTTTTGTTCAAATTAAAAAATTCAAATGAATAAAATTCAAACTAACGAACTAAACGGAGCTAAATAAGTTCCATTGTATATTTTCAAAGGACATTGCTACTGTCCCTAAGAAGCCCATTAATCAAACAAGGTTGGCTTTTTGCGGTGGCATACGATGAAGAAATATCTATTATATGGCTCTCTCATTTAGCATTTCTGGTTCGATATTTGTTGTCGCTGAAGTGGTTGAAAATATCTCACTCATTGGTCTGTCTAATATGACTTAGGTTGAGGTACTGATTTGAGTTGAGAATTTGAGTTTTGTTACAGTAAAATGCTATTAGAGATAGTCACATTAAATTTTTTTACTACAATAAAAAATTCAAATAAATCACATCTCAACTCGAATCAACGAACTAAATGGGTTCTTAAACTTCCTAAATGTTAGTTGTTGACGGAATATGAATCAAATTCCTTTACATTCCATCAATCGGTGGCCTCAATAAATTGCCAATTAGTCGCTGGGTTGGGGGAGCCTGAGGACATAGACTGTTTGGCTTTTAGTTGTAGAAGATGATTCGGGAAGCTTAAGAATAAATTTAGTTGTTAGTTTGCTCATTAGCATAACCAACTGATCATAACGTAACGTAAGTTTTGATGTAACATTCAAAATGCGGAGGAAAAGAAAAACCAACAATGAGAGGGTGGACCCAGGCACAGGAAAAGGCCCGAGGGGGTGACAGGAAAGGCAGACAGGCAGGAAGTAAGTGAGAGAGAGAGAGAGAGAGAGAGAGAGAGAGAGAGAGAGAGAGAGAGAAAGAGAGAGCGAGGGGGGGTGTGAGTGTGTGTGTGTGGGTACTGGGCAAGTGTTTAATGTTATGATATCTTATAATGGGGTTACAATCTTTGCATTAAAGAAGAAAAATTTTGAAAAAAGGCTGCCACAAAAGCATGGCAATGGAAATCAAGGTCAGAACCCCTCCCCTCCACCCTCCCACTTCTTTTCTCGTCTTGTCACTGTCTCTGTCTCTCCTCTCCCTCTCTTTTTCTCCCACTCACGCAACCACTCACACAACCTCAAAACCAAAAAAAAAAAAAAAAAAAAAAAAAAAAAAAAAAAAAAAATTCAACTTAGTAAAAGATCATATTACTCAAAAATTCTAGATAACTAATCCACTGAATACTTGGTACCAGCCATACACACCTTATGAAATTTGGACAATATGCAAATATGATTATAAATGGCCGTTTGCTTTGTGGGTTCAAGTGGGTTTAAACTCAGTATTTGATTTTAAATTCATGTTTGGTTGTTAAGGTTTTAAACTTTACTTCGGTTGAAAATTCTTGGGAACCAGGGTGGGTTTAAAACTCGTTTCAAAATAATTTTATTTTTTATATGAAAATGAAAATGAAAATGAAAATATTTTTAATCTCAGACAAAAATCATTTTTGAGAGTGCGTTTGATAATTTTATTAAGAGATTATTTTCAGTATAAAAAAAACTCATTAATGTCTCTCTCTTTCTCTCTGCTCGAAAGATGATAAAATGAAAATAAAAAATGAAAAACGACTAAAACTCATTTTTTATTTCTCTCTCATTTTACACTAAACCAAAAAATCATTTTATTTTAGTTTTTTGTCTTTATTGTATCAAACGCCGTTTTAGAAATGTTTTCATTTTTTTTTCTTAAAAAACGTAAAAAATAAAAACAAGATAAATTCTAAACATGGCCAAAAATTTTGAGTTTTCAAGGACTTAAATTCTCATGAATTTGAATTTATTTGCCTTTTGGTTTACTCATAATTCTTACACTAACTAAATACAAGTTCAAACTTTATTTTCTGATGTAATCTCTTATTCTCTATTTTAATTTTACACTACAAAACATTAGTTCAAACTATAAAAAACCTACATATAAATTCAAACTCAACGGTTTAAAATAATTTGAATTCACGAAATTAACAAAGCTAAAATAAGTTTAAATTTAAATTATTTTGTGTATCTTAAATGACATCTAACAAATTATGCTTACCATATAATTTGAATTCACAGAATTAACAAAGCTAAAATAAATTTTATAAATAATGTGTTATAACTGGTTAGTTAAGTACTATTTTGAATACTGAAATTAGTGCTCAATAACATTGTTTAATCTGTGTGAACAGCGATATTCACACTTTAGGGTAACTTTCGAGTTTTGGCTGATATGGTACAGGGTTTAATAATAACACCACTGTCATATTTAAGAAAAATTCAAACGGTTAAAACGCATAACGGTATGGATAAAAACAAGGGTACGGATCATTAAACGCGTAGTGTACTTGTAATTAGTTTTAGTTTGTGGGTAATTCTGGAGGGTGACGAGTTATAGATGGTACTTGAGAAAAAATACGTACGCGTACATGTATGCGTAGAAAAGCACAGATGGATATACACTAATACTACGGAGTACATATTTGTGAGGGTGTGTCCTTTGATCGGAACACTTTCATGAGTTTGATTTCTTCTCTCTCTCTCTCTCTAAAGAGCAAAGGGGTTTCTCACTCTAACGCGGTTCCCCGCCAGCTGACATGAGAGTGACAGGCGTACGGTGTGAGTGATATGCGTCAGATTTGCCCAGCCAGGCATTGTGGGGTGGGGAATCCCAAATGACGCTACCATTGTGTGGACATGATGCCACCAATTATCATTCTCTCCTGCCAATGCCCTTCTCTTTTTCCATTATCTAATTTCATTCTACTGTATTAAAAAAAAATACCATATTGGTGTTTTGCAGTTTTACATTGTCCGATCTACTATTTTTTTTTTTAATATGATTATAATGTAATCTCAAGATTAAAAATAAAATTGCTAAAGTATCATTTCATATCATAGTAAAAAAAAAAAAAAAAACTCTATTTTTTTAAGAATTTTTTCAAAACTTAAATGTTTATATTCTTTAACATTACACCGTCACTCTAGTTAGTACTTCGTAAATTTTATTTCTAGTACTCTTGTTAGTGTGTTAGTGTTAAGGATATTTTTATAGTATCCTACTATATATAGAATAAGTTTTTATAAACCATCTCATTGTATTTAACGATTCGATTTATATTGAAAATATTACGCTAGCTGTGACAAAACCGCTCGTACCCGTACATCAGATTGTTAAAATTAATTTATTCAAATAGCTAAAAGCTTTTACTGTATCGATAGAACAAAGCAATGTGCTTTACAATAAGATTTTCCCAAAATAAATTATAAAGCTGGTGAGAGACAGTACGTTACAGTGCCAAGCATCATAATTGTTACATGCTGAATAGTAATTTCATTACTGTTTAAGAGACCTTTAAAATAGAATACATCTATTTATAGTATTGATTATTTTGAACTATTGGTATTACAAATAAAAATTCGATTTAGGTTCAAAATATTCAGCATAGGCAGGTACTTTTTCATATTAATCTACCCTCTACACCCACTGAAGAAATTCCCTTGCTTTATCATTGTTAGTTAACTTTTGGGTGTTGAGAGTTTGGAGTTTGTCTTTTCATCCTTCCAAGACCCAAGGAGTCTAACTTCTCCCCTATATTTTCTTGCTCAATTGGTCAAAAAAAAAAAAAAAAAAAAAAAAAAAAAAAAAAAAAAAAAAAGAAGAAGAGAATTTTGGGTCATCTAGGTCTACCCTCTGCTACTCTCTACCTAGCATTCACCATTAATTGATTTTTATCATGTGTTTTTGTTGTTGTTGACAACTACACGAGGTTCTCATATATATGATCTATCACTGGCAAAATTCATAACCCAAAATTCGGATATGTTTAAAAGATGAGTTCAAACTACACTAATTTAAATCTAAACAGCTTTTTTTTTTTTCTTATAAAATTTTTAAAATTAAAAAATTCTACAACAATAACTGTTTTTTTTTTTTTTTTTTAGAAAATTTTAATTCTAATTCAAATCATCTAATTTCAACCTAGCATTCTCAATCCGCACTTGCAACGCGGTTTGCATTAAATAAATAAGTTTGAACAAATGGGACCTCAAGTCCTCTGAGTAAGAGTGTGAACCCTATCCTATAATTGAGAAGAACAGGAGACAGCTGCCTTAAGCCAGCTAGTGAGAGAATTATAGATCTACTCCAACTTTATTTCGGTATTCTTTCATGCAGTTCATAGTACTCCATCTGTCCACCTCTTTAATTAAGAATTTTCAACTTATCTCGAGCAATTTAACTTTGGAGATTTAACAATATCATTCTTTTTTTTTTTTACGGGCCAATTCCATGTATTTATCGTGTGTATAAATTGTGGTGTCACATGAACGTCCAAATCGCATCTTAATTTTACATGTTACTTGACAGTGAAAATTCACCAATAGAATAATAACGAATTTCTTTACGGTTAACGTGAATTAAATGAACAAAAGCGTAATTAAAAACAATTAAATAGCAAGAACATGTAAGAATTATAGTCGTTCACTATCGATTTGAGAGCTATGTTCACTGCGGGGAGGACAACAAATTCACTACTTTGGAAGAGAATACACGCACTAATGTCCAAAATGAGACTTATAGATTTTCTTACTTTTGGGATAGTTTCTCAAAAGATAGAGATTACAATTAATTAGAACGGTTTACTTATTTAAACCTCATATATTTTAATTACAAATAACAAATCTTGCTGACATCATCTCTTGCGTAGCCTCGACTTCATAAACGTTCACAGAATATTCTTCACCTTTGCTTGCGGGTACGGTCGACCTCATGCTTACGTTTGGCATTTCGTTTTAGTGATCGACCCCTAGGAGAGTTGCCTGCTGACGTGGCTCCTAAAGCTGAGCTGTCCTTAATCATTTAGTGTTTTCATTTAAGGCGTATGGATCTCATCCAAAATCTTATTTAGGATTCGGCGTTTTATCCTATAACATTACATGTTACCTCTTCAATCCTACCTATCACATGAAACATGTGTCACATGGTCAGATCGTATAAATTTTTATTTTATTTTATTTTTTCTAAGGGTAGATCGTAGAAACCATATTATTAAGTAGTTAAGTAGTGAAACTCAGAATATCCTTATCATTAATCTCTGCTTACAGTCATGAAGAATAAACAAAGAATGCAATACAGAATTTATAGCGTTACAAAATTTCTTTTAGAAACTTGGGAAAAACTAAACAAAAATCACTAATTCAGAATTACTCTACGACAGGGGAGAGTCAGAAACTCATGTTTTATTAAGCTAATATTCATATTTTTTCAACCTAGCATTCTCAATCCGCACTTGCAACGCGGTTTGCATTAAATAAATAAGTTTGAACAAATGGGACCTCAAGTCCTCTGAGTAAGAGTGTGAACCCTATCCTATAATTGAGAAGAACAGGAGACAGCTGCCTTAAGCCAGCTAGTGAGAGAATTATAGATCTACTCCAACTTTATTTCAGTATTCTTTCATGCAGTTCATAGTACTCCATCTGTCCACCTCTTTAATTAAGAATTTTCAACTTATCTCGAGCAATTTAACTTTGGAGATTTAACAATATCATTCTTTTTTTTTTTTACGGGCCAATTCCATGTATTTATCGTGTGTATAAATTGTGGTGTCACATGAACGTCCAAATCGCATCTTAATTTTACATGTTACTTGACAGTGAAAATTCACCAATAGAATAATAACGAATTTCTTTACGGTTAACGTGAATTAAATGAACAAAAGCGTAATTAAAAACAATTAAATAGCAAGAACATGTAAGAATTATAGTCGTTCACTATCGATTTGAGAGCTATGTTCACTGCGGGGAGGACAACAAATTCACTACTTTGGAAGAGAATACACGCACTAATGTCCAAAATGAGACTTATAGATTTTCTTACTTTTGGGATAGTTTCTCAAAAGATAGAGATTACAATTAATTAGAACGGTTTACTTATTTAAACCTCATATATTTTAATTACAAATAACAAATCTTGCTGACATCATCTCTTGCGTAGCCTCGACTTCATAAACGTTCACAGAATATTCTTCACCTTTGCTTGCGGGTACGGTCGACCTCATGCTTACGTTTGGCATTTCGTTTTAGTGATCGACCCCTAGGAGAGTTGCCTGCTGACGTGGCTCCTAAAGCTGAGCTGTCCTTAATCATTTAGTGTTTTCATTTAAGGCGTATGGATCTCATCCAAAATCTTATTTAGGATTCGGCGTTTTATCCTATAACATTACATGTTACCTCTTCAATCCTACCTATCACATGAAACATGTGTCACATGGTCAGATCGTATAAATTTTTATTTTATTTTATTTTTTCTAAGGGTAGATCGTAGAAACCATATTATTAAGTAGTTAAGTAGTGAAACTCAGAATATCCTTATCATTAATCTCTGCTTACAGTCATGAAGAATAAACAAAGAATGCAATACAGAATTTATAGCGTTACAAAATTTCTTTTAGAAACTTGGGAAAAACTAAACAAAAATCACTAATTCAGAATTACTCTACGACAGGGGAGAGTCAGAAACTCATGTTTTATTAAGCTAATATTCATATTTAGATAAGGATACCGGAAGTACAATATGCTTTAAAGAAGTTTTTTGCATTCATATGTTGTTAGTCAACCCCTCGACTACTTGACGTCATATATTGTTAACGATAATTAATACAATAATCAATAGAACTCTCTTTCCAGAGCAAGAATAAATAATCCATCTCCCACAATTAATTGTTATTAATAACTTGTGAATGAATCATTTGTAATTAATAATCCACATCCAACGATAATTATTATTTTCTTGTGCATAAAGATGTCTCCACACACACGTGTGTATATATATAAAAAAATAAATATATGTACATACGTCATGTACCAAGTATTTCGTTCAGGAAAATCTACATGTCTTGAGATTAAGTTAATTAACCTTTTCTTCTTCTTCTTCTTCATTTTTTTATGGCTTATAAGGCGAGGAGTTTCAACAAAAATCAGCTCCACTTAGGTGTTTAGTTTTAATAAACGGAAAATCAAAGTCAGGAAAATAGAATATTATAACGCCCTCCAGAATTAAACTTGTTTAATTATGACAATTATAGTTTATTAGTGTGCCTAAATTGATTTCTTAATTAATCATGAGCTTTTAAATTTATTTTTAGTATTTGCAGTTTCACCCCCTATTTATTTTATTTATTTTTCATAATTTTCTTTTCCTTCTATTTCTCCTTTTCTTTTTCCTTTTCCTTTTTTCCTTTTTTTTTCCTTTCCCTTCCTCACGTTACTCTCTCTGTCTCGACACTCTCTCTCTTCCCTCTCTCAATCTCCTGAGCTCTCTCTCCTTCTCCCGTTCATCTCTCCCTCTCTCTCAAAGTTTTCTTTCTCAAGGGCCGGATTTAAACCAAAAACGGAGGTTTCTAAGAGGTTTTCAACATCAAAGTTTGGATCAAGATAAAACTCTTTGAAACTTACTTTAGATTTTCGGATTTAGCTTTGTGAAACTCATTTTAGTCGAGTTTGGTGATTTTTGGTTTAAATTTTGTTTTTAAATGGAATCCGAATGGGATTTGGTGAAACCTTGATGAAAAATTGGGGGCTTTTGATTCTTTGGACCCTATTTGTTGATTTGAAACTGGATCTATACATTTTCCTTGAGAATATGTCAAAATCGGACCCAAAATTACAGGTTTTGGCTTTGTTCCTCGCGAATCAGCCATTGGTGGCCCTGGAAATTCTTCCCCACCGGTTGACCGGTCCGGTCGACCGGTCACCCTTCCATAGGTCGACCGATTCGGTCGACCGGTCACCTCTCCACCAGCTGACCGGTGGAGTTACACTCCTCTGTCACCGGTCGACCGGTTCCCACTGAAACCGACCCTAAACAGCCTAGAAAACCCTGTTTTGACCCCGAACTTGATGTGGGATTGACCTAACCTCATTTGAGAACTCAAAAATGAGTGGATTAGCCACATGAATCCTTATTTTCCATTCGATTCTCCGGAATGAATCTCTATCTACAAAGAATCATAATTTGAATTAAGAATTGTTTATGAACATTGATTTTGAACTATAGCATGCTAATATGATACAATTGCATCTAATTAAACGAGAATGTTTGATGAGAAGGGTCAAACTCTAAATTGTTGATTTTGATGGAAAAGATAGTGGCACGATTCGAATTGGAGCTTCAAAGGCAAGCGGAGCTAGGGCTACGTGAAGACAGCCACAGGTTTGATATCCAAAAGGTAGGATATTCTTGTTCATATCCTTGTTAGCCTTACTTTAAATGATTTTGGCCAATGAAAATGTTTTAGAACAAAACATGTTTAAAGAAAATGATTTTAAAGAAATAGCATGAGAATGCTATTAAGTTTTCCAATGATTTTGGAAATGAGGTTTCAAAGGGTATTATTTCTTAAAATGAATTATCTTAAGGAATGATACAATGCATGGTGGCCTCAGAGATCGGGATGTGGGAATCGCATCCTTGGGGGCAGGTCCCGAAACCCGTACGGATCCACTTCTTGTTTAGTGGAATTATGGCTCTACACTTTTCATAGACTGACATTTTTACCGCTTCTTGTTTAATGGTATGATGAGCTGCACACTTTCATTATACAGATATTTTCTACTGTGAGTATTTCCTTTTCTAAAAAGGGATGATCGGTCCCGGGTATATATCTTCGGACCGTGAGTACCATTATTTTAAATGCTTTATAAAATTATATCCTACTGAGCATTTCGCTCACCTTTCCCTGTTTTTAAATGTATTAAACCCCTCCAGGCGACGCGAGGAGTAGTGCGGAGTAGGTAGCTACTACCGGTGACGTGGACTTGACCTTGGAAAGTGAAGAGTTATCTTTCCTTTTATCTTTTATTTTAAGGCATGTATAAAAGATTATGGATTGTAAACTTAAATATTACTAGACTGTGGTTGATGTCACACTTACTTTTGTTTATATTCATGTATGCTAAACACCTGTCGAAATTCCTGACTTGATACCAGGGACGTGGTTTTAAACTGGTTTGGTTGGAAATTCCACCACCTTTCTTGAAATTGAATTTCTCCTGAATGAAAAGGGGGCTCGTTTGGAAATACCTGGACGTTTTGGATTTGAAAGGAATTAAAATATTTACTAATCACTCTCTTAAACAGGTTTAAATTTCTAAACAAGCCTCCACGTCACTAACCCCAGTTTGGGGGTGTGACAAATATATTGCAATTTTAAAACAAAATGATTGTCAACATGTTTCTCCTTTCTTTATAGAGAAATTAATTAAAGTGGACGTACTTTTCCTAGTTAGACTTCAATAAACATTTAACATATATGGGAGTGCATGGGGAGAGAGAGCTCACCGTAAACCCTATGTGGAGGTGCCTTCAGGAGATCAAAGTCCAATAGAAAAAGAGAGAATATATACATATAAAAAAGAGGCTTTTGGGGGGGTGGGGGTTTTAAATGTTTGGCGGTCGAGAACGTCACATTATGTCGGAGATGAAGGGCTTTTGTAATTTGTATGGAATTAAGCTACTGCCTACTAGTTCCCGCAGATGCCGACAAATAATCTCAAATTTTTTTTCCCGATTGTGGCATTAATCCTATTATTCCCTGTCGAGTGTCGACTCGTCCAGTCCTAAGTTTACTTTCTTTCATTTATTTCATGTCTTTCTCCCCCAACTTGGACTATTTTGCTCCATGCTTCCATTTTATGAGGCATCCAACTTGCCACTACTCCTCCCCCTTTTTTGTCCAATATCCTATAAACTATTCCATCTTCACTACTTTTTATTTTTTATTTTTTTATTATTGTCATTCTTAACTTTTTTGTTGAAATTTTTTGAGCATACACCTTACAATGCAATCAGGTGTGGAGTTACTGTTAAATTATATATGTCTTCAAACACAGTATTGTAATATTGTAATTTAATCTAAGCTGATTCAAGACCCGTTTAGTAAACATGTTCAAAATTTGATGATTTGAATCTTTTTATTTTGAAATAGAAGGTTTGAAAAAAATGGTTCAAGTTTTGGTTCAAATCACTTAAAAAGAAGTGAGGATATAAACTCAGATTTATACCAAAAAAAAAAAAAAAATGGTTCAAAACATCGAATTGATAGTTTGAACCAAAACTTTAAAAAGCTTTGGCAAACACTGTTCAACCCACTTGAACTAGTTTAACAAATAGGCTCTTATCTTTTTGTAAATGACCATTGGATATTCGAACATCAAATGGTACTGTAGGATGAGAATTGAGTTTGAGGGAGCCATTGTATAAAAAACAATTCATATTTATCGCTTTAATATTGAAATACTAAGTTTTTCTATTTCGAATGAAATAAAAAGTTTTCACTTGTGGACCACACTAAGTCAATTTTGTTCAATTTGCTCCTGAATGGAAAAGATACAAACTAAATTTAAACTTTTTCTTCTTTCAATTGGGTAAGATGAAGATTGATTAGAAGTATTCTAAGTTTTATCCATGCTAACAACCTATTCAACATAATAATGAATATCATTATACGTTTTTAATCATCTTAAGAAGACACTAAATTAATCACGATATTGTTGATTTGTTAATTTGAAATTAATTTCAAACAAAAAAAGATATTACCGGATCAGTATGAATAAAAACTGTTATGCGTGTGTGTATAATCCTTTTGAATTCTATGGTATCCACTCCAACGTATATTTTTCATTTTAATTCGATTTTGATCAATTTTAACATTTAAAAACATATACTGCCTATATAAATACCCTACAGTAGGATAATTTTCTCTCCAAAATATTTATAAGTGCTCTATTATAGTAAATTTCACTGATTTATGGGTCCAACAATATGTGGGTCCTGAACATGTTGGGTTGTTCCTATGTGAAGATGTACTATATATCGAGGTTATCTTATCCCATCATGCTAATCACTACGTTTTGCCACCTGGTATGGTATTACGATTATTGCATTTATTATCTACTTACTGAACTGGTACGATAATTAAAATTATAACTAGAAAATGTACTCTTATACCTATTTTTTATTATAGCATTAATAATTTTTACTTAATTTGAAGTAAAAAAAGAAAAAAGAAAAAAAGAGACCCACTATTTAAGAAATAAAATTTTGTAGAAAGACTTTGTGCCCTAGCACATGATTTTTATTTATTTATTTACAAGTCGCGCTAGCAATTCCTTTTCCTTGTTTCTGTTTTTACTGAGCAGTGGTTTCAGTCTCTCTTTACTTTTACCAAAAATGACAAACGTATCAAAAGGGTTTTTCTGATCAACATATATAAAGGATAAAAAAAATAAAAATAAAAATAAACGAGAGCAGGTAGTGGAATATGATAAAATTCCCATGTCAGAATGATGTGAGAGGAAAAGATGATTTAGAGGCACAATAATTCAGCAGTAAAAAAACTGTAAATACACATTTTATCTCTTTTGAATGAAAAAAAAAAAGCTAAACGGTAAGGATAGGGTTATAGAAGAGAGAATAGAATAGACAGAGATTTCACAAAATGGAAAGCATACGAAAGCCTATCGAGTAAGGCTAAGAGTAAGACACCTCTTTTTCTGCAGGCGGGTAATTGATGACCACACTCTCCTCCCCACTCTTATCTTCTCCTCTCTAAAGACTTCTATCTTCAAAACCAAAAAAAAATATTTAAAAAAAAAAATCCAAAAGCATAATTAAACTGATTAGATAAAAATCATCAGCGTAATATATATACAGGCAAAGAGAGATAAAGAGAGAGATAAAAGAAATTAGAAAAAGGAAAATAAAAAGATTAGCGGTGGAAGTGTTTTGGCTGAGCAACCATGTAGATCTTTGCCATTAGGTGGTAAGAGAGAAAAGCTTAACGTAAATCAAAAAAGGAAAAGTAAGAGAAGAAAGAGCAAGCCTTGCAGCCAGCTGAGCTATCTACTACTGGAAATGGAATTCGACGAGCACGACGACCCAGATGAGGAAATGGAGATCCCGACCGTCCTACCGCCAGGCTATGACTCCTCCTCCGCCGCAGCCGCCGCCAGAACCATCAACAAATCCGAGGTTGTTGGAGGCGGCGGTGGTGGCGCGTCGAGCAACTCGAGGAAGAACTCCGGTGGGGTGAGGTACAGAGAGTGCCTGAAGAACCACGCCGTGAATATCGGCGGACACGCCGTCGACGGCTGCTGCGAGTTCATGGCGGCGGGCGAGGAGGGCACCATCGACGCCCTCAAGTGCGCCGCCTGCAACTGCCACCGCAACTTCCACCGCAAGGAGATCAGCGATTCTTCCTCCCCCGGCGCCGCCGCCGCCGCCTCGGACCACCCCAACTACCTCTACCACCACCACCATCACCAGAACTTCCCCGGCGGTTACTACCGGTCGCCGCCTCCGCCGTCGGGGTACCTCCACGTGCGGCCGCTGGCGCTCCCCGGGGTTTGCGGAGGCGGCCGGGAGGAGGGGGAGGACCACATGTCGAATCCAAGCAGCAGCGGAGGAGGCGGAGGCGGAGGAGGAGGGTCGAGTAGTAAAAAAAGATTTCGGACGAAGTTCACGCAGGAGCAGAAGGAGAAGATGCTGGCGTTTGCGGAGAGCGTGGGGTGGCGGATCCAGAAGCACGATGAGGCGGCGGTGGAGCAATTCTGCGCGGAGACCGGGGTGAGAAGGCCGGTTCTCAAGGTGTGGATGCACAACAACAAGCATACCCTCGGTAAGAAACCCTAACGCCAAAAAAATTCCAAACAAAAAAATATATATATAAATAATAGTATGGATTTTGATCAATTAGCTTAGCTAGCTAGCTCAATTTGTTGTTGCACTTTGCACCACATGATGAGTATTGAATGGAAAATATGGCTGGAGAGTAGTACTACAACAAATACTACTACTACTACTACCACCAAGTAATATTGATGAGGATGGTGATGACCAACTTGGAGGAGGAGAAAATACTACTACTGGTGGAGCGTGGAAAAATTTGTACTGTGAATTGATGATCAGTACTACTACTTCTACTACTACTTTTACTAATGATCTAACTAGGGTTTTCTTCTTCTTCTTCTTCTTCTTTTTAATTTATTTTTTAGTTTATTATCACTTTGGGTTAATTAGCAGTTTCTATTAATTTATTTTTCTGGATCTCTTCTTCATCTTAAGCTAGCTGGACTTCTTCTGGGTTATTATTGTCAGTGGATATACTATATGTCATCATTGTTGCTGATGAGCAATTTTTTTTTAACTCCTTTTTGTTTTGCCCAACTGCTAATTCAGTCTTTGATTTTGAGCTTTCAATTATATATCATATTGTTGGAAACCCTATTTTGTTTGGAAAAAGCAATTTAGGGTTCAACGATTAATCTGGCCAGAAAATTGTAATTGAACTAGCTTCGCTATAGCTTGGTCCACCTCCATTTTTGGGGCTTTAATTCGATTATGTTCATTATTTTATGAGACTCAGTTTACAGCTTTTGATAATCATCAATACTAGGAGAGAGGAAATTAATGATGGTAAAGGAAAAACTAAAGAATGGAATCAAATGAAAAATTCTAATTAAATATTAGAATTGGTAGTCAAATTAAACCAAAGAAATTACTACCAATCGAGAAAATTATAAAATACCCAGTAGTAGAATCAAACGAATAACGGCAAACATGCAAAGCTGCATTTATTTTTCTTTTCTTGTATTCACATGTGTCATCTTCATTCCGGATCTTCTTCCATATCACCGCTTTAGCTTTTACTGTGTATATATGTGTGTATTTATATATACATACAAACATCATGTTTCTCTCTCATATTTAATATTCAGTCCAACCTCCATTTGTATTCTCAGAGATTTCGAGGTAATGAATTATAAATATATATATATATATATATATATATATTATATATCACTAGAAATTAGGTCGATCGAGCAAATATATACATGCATCAGTTTATCTGTATACATTTTATCAGAGAATTGCCTACCTTTTCTTTCTCATTACTCAATTTGCTTAACTTTTTGGCCTTTTGGTATTAAATTTTTACTTTTTTCCAAAAAAAACTTTCAGATTCTTCGTCATGAAATAATTTAATGCTTTTCAAAAGAGAAAAAAAAAAATAGTAATGCTCTCTACTCACTCTCTGAAACTGCAGTCTTCTGTCTTAATCACAGCCACTGATTTCCTGTCCTTTCTTTTGTTGCTTTTTATTCTGCCTTCAGATCTCATCCTATTCATCTTCTTCTTTCTTGTTGTTCCTTATACAGGGAATTCATGAGAAAATGCATTGTTGAATGAGCCATGAATAGCAATAAGAAATCTAATTCAGGCTCATTTTAATACAATTTTTCATGTTCACTGTATATATGAATCTAAAATTTACTTGGCACAAGTTTTCTTTTTCTTTTTTTTTTTTCTTTTTTTTTTTTGTGTGTTGAAATCCACATGTTTTCTTTTTCAGGGTTTTGTGGTAATTAAAGATTTTCATTTTTTTTTACTAGTGTTTTTTTATACTATTAGTTCCTAAGGTATAGATATTTAAATGTTTTGGTTTTTAATTTTTTTGCTAAATCATTTCTTGATTTTTCTCTATATGTTAATTCTTGGGACCAATTGACGATGGATACTTTTTTTGCCCCCCTATTTAACGCACTTAATCATGTAACCATCATGTATTTGAATGTATAGAAACATTTTAGGAGAAAGGTTCTCTTTATTGCTTTTACAAACGCTTAAAACTTAGAATTATTTTCTTGTCTTTATATTTTTTTTGTTGAAATTCAATATTGTCAATCGTTAATTTTCTGAAAATCCTTTTTAAAAATATAAAGTAAAACCAAAAATAGATATATTCAGTTGAATTAATTTTACCATTGATTTTACTTTTAAAAACAAAAAATAAAGAAAGTTGATACCAAACAAGTTGAGACGTCCACTAGATAACCTGTTTGCAGAGAATATTGAAACACCTCAAAGAACGTAGTGGATGGAAACAATTGATTAAGAAAACTCATCATGCATAGTTTGATTATTCTGTAGGAGCAGTGTTTTAGCCTGTAGGTGAACATGCTCAAAGTTATAGTGCATTAATAAAATTTATTTATTTATTTATTAATATTATTATTATATCATTGTGTTTGTTTGAAATTGAAAGGGAGGAAAAGAAGCAGATCAAGGATGAGACGCAAAATTCTAATTTTACTTGCTAGGGTAAACTACCTTTTGTACAAAACGATTTATGGAAGGATGATTGTAATTTTCTTTTTTTTTTTGGGATGATGATTGTATAATTTATATTATATAAAAAACATTCTCTTTTTATTTGTCATTCAATTTTGAAAGATTTGTTTTTTTAAGCAGATGTTCCAGAGAGGAATATAACACTTTTTGTAACACTGACAATTAACTATAATGATTATGTGCAGAAACGTCAAAGTAATCAAGTAAGAAATAATAGTGCAGAAATACAAAAAAAAATCAGGAATTGGTATCGCGGTTCGATACGAATACCTACATTCTCGGGACCACACTCAGACAGTGAACGATCCACTAAGATAAAATAATTACAAACACCACTCGATTTTACACACTCAAATGCTCCCTCCTTGATGCTTTCGCCGATGTGGAGAATCCTCATCGGCGAACTCCCTTTGACTAGCAATGGACTTTCTCTCAAAAGCAACAAATCCTTCTCCCGAAGAACAATCTTCACACAAACAGCAACAAAACTCATACACAGAGCTCACTCTAAAAATATTTTTCTGTCAATACAAGCCACACGCCCAAATTCAACACACCTAACCAAAAGATACGTGCAGCACCATACACCATGCATAGACTTTTTCTATGTATTTTTTACGATAATTGCATGCCAAGTGAGCTGCAAAAACACATCTTAAAGAAGACTTTTTAATATCACAAGAATCACTCAAAACAGTCACCACAATTCTTTCAAAATAAATCTCCCAAGACTGTGCAAAGGACCTGGACACAAAAGAGATCAAATTCGGATTACACAACCCTCACACATTCTTTTTAGTGCAAGACTTCCTTTTAAAACACAAATCTGAATCACACAAATAAATACCATATTCAGATTTAGCATCAATCAAATCCGAGAACTATCATGCAAATTCTAGACCGAATTTCCTTAGAAATTAAGCAGTCCATGCCTTCTCTTCGAAGTCAAAATCCGAAACTTTCTAAAAGCACCGCAATCTCAGATTCTCAATCAATCACAGCCACCATGTTTCCAAAATAACTCCCACGAAATCCTCTTCAGAAACAAATCAATTAAGCTAAAAATATTGTAGAACCAAATCGGCCAAAACACCAAATCTACTCCTTTCCAAGTAAAGCTGAGAAGACCAATTTAATCCTTTCTAAAATTGAAGTAAAATAATTTTTTCTCCTCCTCATAACTCGATCCTCAAATCTGCACCATGATCATGTAATTCCTGTTTTTGAATTTACAGACATGTTGCCAAAACATGCCAACTAAACTAAATACCTAACAAATTTTATCCTGAATTTATTTATCCTTCAATTAAGTACTGCATAAACATGTTAAACTTCATGGCTCTCGCGATATAATATACATAATTAGATTGTTGACACACGCAAATTACACACAGACACAATACATATTTAACAAAGTTAGTTTCAGTATAATATCATAAAAATAAAATTAGTACATTGAACATTGATCATGCAAGGATTAAGCCACGATTGATCATGCAATCACGACGCTGCTGGTTCGACAAGCCCTAAAATTTCTACTTCGTCAATTTTCTTTTCCCTGTTCAATTTTTCTCTTTACTAAACAATTCATCGATTCTAGTACATGTTTCTTGGCCTTAAATATCCCCTCCTGCCAACTTTTTTTACTCCACTAAATTTATAAGCGACAAAGTTTTTTTTTTTTTTTTTTTTTTTTACGATTTCAGAAATTAATATACGGGGCTGAAAATCATAAACATTGACAGAATATTACTTATGAACATTTCGTATCATGATTGTTTGGAGCTTTGTCAGAGATTAAATATATGTCAATTGTGAGAGTTTTTTTGGGGAATGTCTTTTCAAGTACTGAAACTCTGTAATTTTAAGCGCGTTGGCACAGGCCCAACTTTTTCAAAATAAAAAAATAAAAAAATATATATGGCCCCAGTCTATGTACAAATTAAGTCGACTATTTTTTTCTCTTACTTTTATTAAGTCGTCCATTATTGATCATGAATTTACTTTAGCAATAATATTACTTGGCCAATCCTTAGCTTTAGGTTAGACTTCATATGTCAAGCTATGGATTGCCCAGTCTTTAGGTTTCTTGTTCTTGGTTTAATGCCCATCAGGGTCGTTTTTCTTCCTACATTGTGTGTGTACACATATATGTGTCTATATATATATATATATATATTATTTTGTCTAATACTATTGAGTGGGAGACTTGACATGGGATGATATTTTTGATGTCAACTTAGTTGAAATTCGTTAGTTTTTTTCTAATGTCAATTGCGCTCTCTTTTTATTTTTTTTAAGGAAAAAATATATGGGTAGGAGAGGAAAATATTTAAGTTGGAGAAAAGCTAATTATACATATTCTGAATGTACCGAGATGATGTCAGATATTAGTTACTCCGCCTATGAAAATCTGTCGTGAAAAGTTATTAATACACGTTATCTTATATTTTATAAGTGAACGAATACAAGTTTTGTAATGAACATATATATATATATATATAGTAATTAATATTCATTATCTTAAGGGGGGAGTGTATTTTGACCTTCTTTGTAAACGTACGTTGTTTGATTTGTTTTCTTCTACTTGGAAAACACAACCGTACTTGCTTTCATTCAATAGTATTATCATTACACTGACAGAAACGTTTTATTTGATCGGTAGACGCATAATTTTCATTAATTTGCTCACTTTACACGTTTCCCTGTCTTTTTCTTTTTCTTTTTCTTTTCTCATTTTCTCTCTGATATAATTCTTCAAACTCTCGTTTATGTTACGTGTGTAAGTGGTCGCTTGATTGCTTCTTACGGTGCACTTTTAATGCTCTATTTCTTTATTTCTCATTTCCTCTTTAACGCTCTATTCCGGGGATTATGATAACTCAAGTTTTATAGGTTTAAAATAAAACAATAGCTTACAATAATATCACGGGTTTAAAATGAATTAAAACAATAAAACATTTTCCTTTTTGCATTAAAGAATTCGATGATTATTTCCATTGTGGAGAATATCCCACAGAACATGTGATGTCAGATGCGTGGCAAGACTTAATCATGTAAAATCAACTTTACAATATTGTGTATGTTTCATGATCTTCACACACAAAGACACGTACTTATATATACATATACATATGTATTATTGACCATTGCATAATTATCTGGACTTCTTAAATCTGGCCCACACAGCTTTTAGAATAATATGTTCAAATATATTATACATGTAAATTGTATATACACATGACATATATAAAAGTAAATTTATTTCTGTGTGTTTATTTGAGCACATATACAAATATAACTAGCGAGATATATATGTAGGCACGCTTTACTTTTTTTCGTTGATCTCACTAAATTCAATTCAATTCTTAATCGATTCTCTGGGTTAATAGGTGGTTTTAGGAGCTCTCAAATTCAAATCTAGAGGAGGCAAATCTTAAGTTATTTAGAAAGAAATAAATCACGTCGCAAATTAAGTTACTATAGTAAGCTTAATTCAAAGTTTGAGGTCGTTTATGTAATTATATATTTTTTTCTTTTTTTTTCCTCAAAACCTATGATTCGACTAAAATAAGGCATGCAAATTAGAGTTCTCAACTGGAGAATATCGTAATCACAAATCCTCTACAACTCTCTCTCTCTCTCTCTCTCTCTCTCTCTCTCTCTCTCTCTCTCTCTCTCTCTCGAAACTATGTTGAATATTCTTCCAGCAAAAAATTGACGATATTAAATATTAATCTAACAGAACTTGAAATACACGTGAAAAACTGTCCAGCAAACAAAATGATAAAATAAATATGAAAATAACACGTAAAAAACTATAAATGGTCATCAATAATATGAGCGCAGTTTGACAGCATGTTTAGTCTTTATGTTGAAAAGGTACTGTAAAGAAATAGACATAAATGGTTAAATTAGTAGAACAATATTGATAAGTTTTGGAAAAAAAGAATTGGTGGGTCTATGTTTATGTCGACGGAAGACAAGCAGTTTGCAGCTTTACTCAGGGGGTATGGAGAATATGTGGTCTGAAAAGGGGGTAACAACAAACTAGGACAGAAATTACAGCTAATATAAAAATATCAGTAAATTCAACCATAAAATTGTTTGGACTTTCTATTGAATTGAGTTTAAGAAGAATATCATAGAAAATATATATCATTACATATATATTACATGCGTACATATATGTAGTTGTGTATATGATAAAACAAACATATATATATATATATATATTACATAAGACAACCTGATGTGTAAAGTGACAACCTCATGTTAACTTTAACACTTCTCATCCCACCGATGGTGAGAGCATAACGGCAAGACCCACTAGAACTCTCTCGTCTTATTGAAGTTGGAATTATTTTTCTCATCCATATATTAAATGTGAATCAATTAAGTTATTTTAGGCTTCATTTATGCTAGTTAATGAAAGTATAAGTCATATTATTTTTTGTCCTACCTGTGCTCCTAATAGATTGCTAAGTGATTACTGAGTTAAGGCATAAGGATACCACTAATTATCTTTTTTTCTTAAAAAAAAAAAAAAAAAAAAAAAAAAAAAAAAAAAAAAAATCTCATCCCAAAATATAAAAAAAATAAAAAATAAAAAGAATAAATAGTGTAATATTAAACCTGTGAGCAGACGAAATAAAACGTATGCTGTTAGATGAAGTCAATGTACTTTAATTCTTACACTTCGCCAAATACATGTGTGTGTACATAATTATATATACAAACATATTCTAAGAGAAATATAGCAATATTGTTAGATGAAGTAAAAAGACAAATGGAGAACCAATAAAAAAAAAAGAAAAAAAAAAGGAAGAAAAGAAAGTAGTGATGATGAGGGACAAGGAAGTGCCCCATGTTTCAGTAATCATGGTTAATCTTTAGGTTGAGACCAAGCATTATATATATATATATGTATATGTCAACTCGATCGATTATTTCTCTATATTTGCTGGCATGTTAACGTGCCTCCATAATCCGTGACTGTCGGCATTTAAGAGAGAGAGAGGCGAAATGGGGTCCTACTACTAGCATTGGCCATGTAATCACATCTCGAGGGGTGTGTGTGTAGAGTCGTATATGCATGAATAAAGTTTGTCATTTGTATGGAGCATATTAAACAAAACATATTATATATACATACATATATATGGCTTATCGTGCATTATTCTAAGCCAGGGGTCTTTTTTATCGACAATAAAATAAGCAAATGACCATCACACCATATGCTAACGTCATCGTAATTTTAATTGATGCATATACAGAAATATCTTTATATATAACAAGACATACTTCTGTGATTAATTAGATGAGAAATTAGATGATTGTTGTTGTTTGTGTTTTTTTTTTTTTCTTTTTATAAAACTTATTAATAACAACAAAATAGTAGTAAATTTTAGTACAAATAGTACCACACAAATTAACTATAGCTTTTTTAGCTTACGGTTCTTCCAAGTTCCAATATATCGTGGAATGCTTTTTCTCGCTTCATTATTTTTGAAACACTAGTACTAAGTATTAACCAAGATGGAAACTTATAGCCATGCATACAAAATACTTGGCAATTTGAACCAATATTTGTTGTAACTTTTCTCAATCTGTGACGTGAGTTTAGAACCATTCCAAGCGGGTTTACAACTCATTTTGGAGAAGTTAGCCCCTCTCTTTAGGTTCTCATGGGTTTAAACCTATTTACTATAGTATTTATAGTTTAAAACTGTGACTTTAATCTCACACTAATTAAACACCAATTCAAACTTTTATTACATGGTGTGATGTTTTATTTTCTGTTCAGAATTTACCCTTCCAAATACCAGTTTGAATCAGAATAAAACCCACATCGGTTCAGTACTTTTGGTTCAAATTTATAAGATTCAAAACCACACAATTCAAAACTGTGAAGTCAACGGGCCCGAAATTTGCATAATACATTGGTCGTTTACTGTTTAAAGGATAATCTTGATAAATACTCTTTAAAAGTGCAAAGTCAGAATTTTTACTCTTTATTCTTAATTTATAATCTTTTTAATTAAATAATTACACTAATAAAAATGTATTTATTAATAATAAAGTGTAAAAATTTAGACTCATATACTATTAAAAGTAAATTCTCTATTTTTTTCTGTTTTCTTCAAAAGGGCAAGTTGGACTTGGATTTAAAGCTATATGGGCCCATGTTATATGTCGAAGGATTATGAGTGTTATTTGTCATTTTTGTGTTTCTGTTTGCTTCCATTGAACTTTGCCGGTAGTTGGGATGTATAATGGCAGGCTGGCCCTAAAGTTCTCTAATTGGGCTGTTTCTGGGCCCTAAATTCTAGAGTTTTCCCAAGAGACAAAGCCAAACTAGTAATACTCATTTACAAGAGTAAAGCAGACAAAAATAAACCATGCAATGCACTAGCACATACACACACCATATTGAAAGTTCTGCCTAAGAAAGAATTGCCCTTAAGGGCCCCACTTTTTTGAGATTTTGGTTGTTTAACTCTCTGCACAAACGAACTTCCTCCCTAGTATTCAATAACAAAGTGTTCGTATGATTGGACTTGAATATGCGCACTAGTTTTGCACACACTCCATGTTGAATCTTTTGCAGACAAGACTGGATGTTATCTCTTCTCGGTTGACATGACCCACGAGACCCCTTTAATTTAGTTTAAGTCATATGGGAATGCTAACAATATACAGTAGAATTATTTAAAATATAACAATGAAAACTCTCTTTATAACTCTCTGCACTCACAGTTTGACAAATAGACTAGGCTATTTTATTTTATATTTAAATAATAATAAATTATACTAATAGAGTCCACGTGTCAATACAAAAAGTGACAAAGAGAGTGACAGAAAGTGTGACACTATGGGTGTGTGAAATTATTTTTAATTATTTTTTAAAACGTTTATGCACATTTTTTGAGACACGAAAATAAAAACGGTATGCAAACCGCGTTTGTTTAGTAAATGTTTTGAAAACGAAAACGAAAATAAAAAACAATGAGAATGGTTTTTGTGAAGGAAGTAGAAAACAGTTTAAAGTTGTTTTCCTTTTTCCGTTTTCATTTTCTAATACTTATCAATAATTTTATATTAAATAATTAATTATTAATTACGAATTATATAATATATTAATTAATAATTAATAAATAGATATGATTAATAACTAATAAATAGAAAGTAATTACTTAATTATTAATTAAATATTAATATATTATTATTAAATTTGTAATTTATTAATACAAATCATAAATCATAAATAGTAATTAATTATTTAGTTAAAGATTAATTGTCAAAATTTGATTATATAATATATTAATAATAGAATAATTAAAAATAGGTTATTAAATAAATAACTAATAATTACAATCATTTATTATATTAATTATAATCTATTCATTTGTAAATAGTTTATAAATAAAAAACAAACAGTGAGTAATTAATATTAAATTATAATTATTAATTATGTAATATACTTATCAATAGTAATTAATAATTAATAATTAGTAATTAATCATTATTTAAATAATAATTATTAAAAATTGATCATTTGATATATCAAATAATATATTATTAAATAAACATTAGTAATTAATTAAATAAACATTAGTAATTAATTAAATAATCAATAATTATGTAACTAAACGTTAATTATTAAGAGAATATTAATAAATTATTTTTGTATTAATTATTTTTATTAATACACTAATTAATTACTTATAAAGTAATAAATATGAGTAAGTTACCAACATATTAATTACTTATAATCGACTATTAATTACTATTTTTTAATTATTTAGCATATTAATTTATTATATATATAGTTTAATTACTAATGTACTCTTTAATGATAATATCCATTATTATTATATTATTAATATATTAATTTTTCTTTACTAAGTGATTATTAATTACTTAATATATTCATTTATGGTTATTAATTACATGTACTCAAAATAAAATTTTATAAATATAACCAAACACGATTTCACATTTTTATTATACTCAAAATAATATCTTAAGAAACCAACCAAACACAATTTTAGAATCAGTTCCAAAATGATTTTTAAAACAATCTCATTTTCACTTTTGTGCTGAAAACAAAATCATTTTAAAAATATTACCAAACGGGTCTTATATTTCTCATATAGCAACAAATTTTTAATATTTTATAAGTAGTAAAAACTAAGATCATTAAAACAATTACTACGTGAGGAGTATAAATGTGAATATCATTATAACGATTACTATGTAATTTTTATTATTTCAAAAATATTCTAAATTTTTGTATATTTTAACTCCACTCTTAACAAATTTGTATATAATTTATATTATGTGCGGTAGGGTTGCACAAGTGGAGCAGAAAAAACGAGAATATCATACCGAAGTAAACTGATAAACCGCTACAAAACGAATTATCGAGTCAGTGGCACGTTAGCACTGACACCGGTGGTTCAAAAATGAACCGAATAACACGATTGAGGACAAAACTTTCACGTAAAGATGAGCACTTTTTAAAACACTAGAGTTTTATATCTTTAAAGACAAAATTTTGATTTGGTATTATCTACAGTAGATTCACATATATTCTGAAAGGTGTTACGCATGTGTTGTAACTTCATCACGAACATCAGAATATCATTCACCACGTACTAAAATATAAAACTGCCCCATGAAAGAACATGAAACTACAACAGTAAAAATAATAATAAATAAATAAACAAACATAAGATATAAACGGCAATATCACCAATCACCATTTAAAAGGACAGCAATATAAAAGGTAAACCCACGCAAAGACGAGCATGAGTTGCGATAGAAAATGAAAATGATACGATACGATACTAAAGAAACACCAACAACCTGAGAAGACGACACCAATGTAAAAACCATATTGATTATCAATGTCTAAAAAACGACAATAAATGTTAAGGACTAAACAAATGACGGTAAACAGGGAAAACGACATCATCATAGAAACGATGAGTCGAATGTTGATGACAAAATGAGAAGAGAATAACCTGGCTCGCAAGCGAGAATATAATTTAAAATTGACGACAATCTGAGACGGCTAATAAAACTACAAAACAACAACTTTTAACTAAAAAATGACTTTGGAAAAAAGAAAAACGACACCAACACAAAAACGATAATAACATGAGATAAGAATACCATACCTGATGTAAATACTAATGTAATTTGTATATTTATCATCAAAAAATGTGATATAATATTTTATTTTCATTTTTATCCCAATACATAATACTATTTAATATGTTAAATCTACTTTTTTCCATAACCATTAAGCTTCGAAAATTGTAAAAATAAACTTTTATTTTTAAAATAAAGGGAGTTTTTCCGGTAGTACGTCCTACCGGTAGTTATATTTTTTTACTATTGAATTTGATTAAAATCACATCAGATTAAAAAGATATGCAAAACAGATAGATTTTAATAGAGATCTGATGGTTGAAAAGTAAAAGACTACTGGTAGTCATTTTTACAGAGAAAGTCCCTTAAAATAATTAGAAAATGTAAAAATTATAATAATTACATAAAAAAATAGACATTTTAACCAACAACAATTAAATGTCAAATTTTTCATATGCTATACTCAAGAGGAACTTTATCAAAGAACATAACATATGAAAAATTTGACAGAACAAATATCAGTGTTAAAAAGTGTTTTTTACACTCAAATATTAAATTTATAATTAGTACATTATAGCTTTCCAGATGCTCGATAAACTTGAAAATAACAACAATCTACAAAACGACTAAAACTTCATGTAGCAAAATAAATAAAAATAAACAACGTCAACGTAGTTGTGTCAATAACAGTCTAGATTAATATGAAAAATTTATGACTGGTTGTAATAAAAAGTGATGTTATACATCAATAACTGATATGGAAAGGACAACCGTAAAACACTATAAAACGACAGTGATTAAAAAAAAAAAAAATCCAAAACGAGAGTAAACAAGAAAACGAAACAATTGTGGAAACCACAGATATCGGAATAAACTACAACAAAGCAAAACGATTCGAAATAAAACAACAATAAAGTAGACAGCACTATTATTCAAAGTAAAACGACAAAATGTCAAACCATTCAACCTAGTAATAAGAAAAACGACCCTACGTCCTTTCAAAATCAATATTACAATCATCAATTTGTTGATTTTAAATTTACATAGCAATCATGAAAAGACTTTGGTATTTTCGGCACAAGCATAGCCTGAATTTACCTTCAATCAACGCTAGACTTCTAGGTCATATATAAATACAACAAAAAACAAGCCTCTTGGATACATAAACAGAATTTAAAAGAAAAAATAGATTAAGCATTGGAATTTGGTGAATAGAATTAAACAGAACCTTGTATGCTAAATTTCAGCAAAAATGACAAACGAGCAAAATACATTTTCAATAAAATAATACAAGGATCACTTTTCACTCTTGAAAATAAGTTCAAGCGTTCAACTAAAGGAATACATACGAGTATAATATAGGAACAAAGATAAATTTCCTAAACATGGCCAACTCAAACTCAGCACTGAGCAACAAATCCTTCGTTACCAAATAAGAATGAAATATATGTACCAAATCACAAATGTCATTTACAACTTTTGTATGTTGCTTCCTATCATCTCCAATACCACAATAGTACGAATCAATATAAGATCTATGCGATCCAGTGCAAAGTATATTACAGTGGATTCACAAACCAGAACAAAGTAAAAGCATATTGTGTTAAAAGCACGAATACGTATCCAACAACAAACTTAAATCAACATGATGTACTTTTTTCCATGACATACCCAAAAGTTTCGTCCAACGCCCCATCACGCACTGCGGGGCTGCAACGCTCCTTTAAGATTTTTTACGGCACTGTCATAATGTACGAAGCCCATAAACCAAAATTCATGGTTATCGACAGAAATAACCTGTATGTACTTTTCAGCTGCATTGGCTTTGCTTGTTGATGATTTCACAGCCATAAGCTGATGAAATGGAATAACCACCTAGAGAGGGAAACAAACAAATCAACATAAATTTTCTGTACAAACCAAAATAAAGATGCTCTAGTTGATAAAGTTTGTAAATTATAGGGCCCGTTTGGTTCACGCGTTTGAAACCATGATTATGATTCTGCTACGGTACATTTCTCACAAAAAATTTGAGTAGAAAAAGTTTCCCAATGAGTTCTCTCAGAAAATTTGAATTCAGAATCAAAATCAGTGACTTAAACGCGTAAACCAAACGGACAGTAATAACGAAAGATGAGGACTAAGTATGCACTAGAACATGCTAAATGACAGCTAAACTTGATAAATGCAACATGCTAAACTACAACATACTAGAGGATTTACCACGAGCTCACCTAAATATTTACAACATACTAGAAGTTTATTGCTAAACTTGACATGCAACTGGCACGCATAATGGGTTTACTGTGTTTATTATGCATACGGAAGGAAATAGAACGACGAACTTTACATTGCGAGGCATAGACCAAAATACAAAACACATTCAACATGTGTTTATATATGTGCTTCTTAAATACAAACCAACACGGCAAAGACGTGTATGCATGCACATACTCACGTGTGCTCTGTGTGTGCGTGCGTGGTAATGGGTTGGGGAGGGGGGTGGGGATGGTAGGGGTATTCATACACACATTTATACATGCCTATTTGATGTTTGCAATAACACATACACCATGAGAGTAGATAATCAAGAAAAATTTTAACAATACGACCAACGGTCAAGCATAGCGTCTGCACAATATAATTATAGAAGATACATAACAGCAACTTTTTTTTTTTTTTGGTAACATCATGGTGGAGCATCAACAAAAGAAAAGGTAGCATCTATTTCCGAAGGATGGGTAATATGATATGAACACACAGTTTTTAGTGAAGAAAAAGGGTGACAACTGTTTCAAATGATAACATACAAATAAACTCAGAATCTACCTTGTAATAGCTCCACTCAGTCTGATCACCAACTTTGTACGAAAGTGGGCTGTCACTGCAAAATGCAACCTTTGCAGTTGACAAATATAAAATTCCCATTACTGGACCAGCAGATGTGGATAGGTAGCATGCATATGTTTTCTGAAGTTGCTCCTCAGGGACAGTCTCAAAATTTTGTCGAAAGATTTTCTCATAACCGCCTTCTGCAAGTACCTTTGTTCCCTGAGCTATTCTTCCGACAGCAGCATCAGCAAAACTAGGACCCGTTTTCACTAATTTAAGAAACGTTTTAGTACACAATTTGTTTATTAAAAATAAAATACAAAATTCGGTCAAGTAACTAAACATGAAATAAAGGTAACCACAATAATCACTGGTTAGTAGTGAGTATGGAAAAGAATGTGGAGCAATCTAGAAGCAAAAGACTAACATCAAATGCAAACTGAAAGCATACGAGTCGTTCAAAACAAGGGTAACTTCTAGGACAAGGCTCGAATTTAAACTTGCAAGCCCATTGTATAATCATCAAGTTATAGCCACAAAGTGTTTTGTTTGTAGCATATATTAACCAATGAAAGATTTTGGGGTCATCAAAAAATCAACAAAGTAAAAAACTTTTTGCTTCGTTGCTCTAGACTGGAACGAGAGCCAGATAAAAAACATAAAATCTCCCAAGAAGTTAAATCACACTATCATACATCGTCGTGTATTTCCATTATCTTACTATATAATGCAAAGATTTTAATATTCTCCCAAGCATAATCCAAAATCATTTCGCATACAAATTGTTTAGAAGAAACCGAGAAAATATCAAACCGTTGTTATGCTTACTTAATACTTATCTTTTGTAGTTGGCACCATTTAGTGCACGCAAAACAACAGTCAAGAGGTGATGATGCACGCAAAGAGATTGAAGCTTTGGCCGTAAAAGAAAAGGGCGAATTTGTTACAAATCACAACAAATCAAATATACCCTTATCTGAAATAAGACCTACTAGTTATATAGCTCTAACAATTGATTATGATCAGTGACAAATAAGTCTCCAGATAACAGTTGTTCTGATCAAACTTGAGTATTTAAATGCTTGCCAAACACGCAAAAGCAAAAATGGATAAAAACACTGCGAAAATCACACAAGGAATAGGACTCACAGTGTTGCCACATGTTCCCAGCAAGATCCTCGGCCTTCTTGGTGGCTTCCGCCGCCTTCTTCCCCCACTTCCCGAGAACATCTTTCACCGAATCCATCTTATCTGCACACAAAACCAAAAGCACACACAAATATAAAATCAATCAGCTTCATTTCTTCCAAGAAAACCAAAAATTGAACGTTATTTATATCAGACAATGATCAATCATCAAAGGTGCAGAGACTGGGGCGCTCACTCTTGGTGGATGAAGGCGGCGGCGGGGCGGGAAGGGTGACGTAGGGGTTGGACTCGTGCGGCATCGAAGTGGCGGCGTCGCCGTCGATCGGAGCCCGCTGTTCGGCGTGGGGCGGCGGAGGAGGAGGCGGAGCGGAGGGCGGTTGCGGCGGCGACTGGGGTTGCGGAGAGATGGAGACGGAGGTCCACGTCTCGGACTGGGGGGGAGGAACGACGTCGTCTGGTTGGAGCTTGGGGTAAGAAGCGTAGTCGGAGGAATGTGGGGAATTGTGCGCCGGTGGGGAATTGTGCGTCGGTGGTGGATCGGTGTTGGGGGTTTTGTCGGTGTGGGATTGATCGGACGGCTGTTGTTGTTGATTGCTCATCTTCGTGTTCTTCGATGAGAGAGGGAGATTGGGAATTTGGGGGGATGGGAAATGGAAAATTCCAGAAGAAGGAAAGTGAGAGATAGCGGGGAAGATGAGAAGGATATTGTTTCGAAGTTTGAATGGGAAGGCCAATCAATTGTCAAATGTGACGTTGGCATTAACGTCACCCTAGTTCTTTCGTTGCTGTCAAATGTTTTCTGTTTTTATTTTTGTCTTTCCTGATCATTTCTTCTTAACAAAAATACTTTTCTTTAAAAAAAAAAAATCACTTTACGGCTAGATTTGTTTTTGAGATTTGATTTCATCGATTATAATGGTTCTTTCTAACAAGTTTGAGAGGATGTTTGGTTAGAGGATTTAAATTATAATTTGAATTATGGTTCATAATTTATTACAGTATTTTTTTTCATAAAAAATACACATAAATTAAAAATAATTCTAATCACATGATTCTAATTTATGAACCAAACGTCTCCTTAATTGTACTTGATTTTATTTATACAGAGCAAACCTTTTTTAATTGAGTCTCTATATTTATGTTTATCGTTTTATTTAAAATTTGTAATTTGTTAAATTTGATACCATGTGTTTTTTATATTAATAAAATAATATTTTAACATTTTAAAAATGTCTATCCAATACTTGAAATTGTGTTTGCAACTTGTATCATTTTATTTGTATTTAAATAGTCTCAAATTAAGAAAAAATATTGAAAATGTAAAGTCTATTACATTTGTGTTCAAATATCAATAAATTCTATTTTCAGTTTTTTCTTAATTTTAGATCCATTAAAATAAAAAGAAAAAAGTTATGAGATTTTTTTTTGCTCAATCCCTTATTGCTTCCTTTTGAGCAACTCACACCATCCATTTTCAAATCCCGAACGTCATCGGCCTTCCATTTCTCTCGTTCCCTTCAATTTTATCCTTCGACATTCGAAATCAAACCTCACTAAAAAGAAAGTAATGGTTTTCTTTTCTTTTCTTAATTGTACCCATGACGTGAAATAGTGTCATTTCACTAACTTAAAAGATTATTGTAAGGAAAAAAATCAAAATTTAAAAGTTATATTACTAAATCATCTCTTGTCATTTTCTTAAACACTAATTCCATACATCTTCATTAACATCTATGTTTTTTCTAGTTGTCGCCAATTCGTTCGATTCACCCATTGAAATAGACTCAAACTGAGTGATTGAAATCAATTGGTGTTCTCTCTCCGTTTGTAGTTGTTGGTTATGTTATTTCTTGTATTAAGATAACAATGAACTATGCTGAATCGGTCACATAATTTAATAATATAATTATTACTGCTAATCTAATAGATAGTAGCGACGACCAAGGGTTAATTTCAACAACGGTTAATCCAATTAATTGTCCCTGAGGTTCACCTTCAATCTCATTTTGATCTTTGATTCTAAAAAATTCTTACATTTAGTCCCAGAGGTTTTACTCTTTTACAGTTTTAGTCCTTCTGTTAATTAGGTGTTAAATATTTAATAAAATATGTGTAAATTAAGGAGACAATTTAAAAACGTCTAAAATTTAGAGTGCTTTTTAGAAAATAACTTTCATTTTTTACATTATTTTAGTCCTTATACTTTAAATATTTATAATTTAGTCTCTAATTTTTTTAGATTTCGTCAAAGATTTAATACTTAGATTATGAAATGACCGAAACTGAAATAAAATAAAATTTTATAAACTAATTACGAGACATTTTAAAAATTAAAAATTAAAATGAGATTGAGAAAAAACTCAACGTGAGAATTAACCCTTTTAGCAAAACATATATTGTGTTAACTTTTGACGTGTCTTCTAACGTGGCAGAATTCTAAACCATCCTGTTGGAGCCGCATAATTCTTAACGCGCCTCGTTAAAGTGGCATTGGATTACCCTATTTATTTTGTAGGGAGACACAAGCCATTCCCCAATTTTGTGGAGCCATGGGCTTTCACAAATTTGAAGCTCAAGACAGGCCCATAGAGATGTCGGGTGATAGCATCTTCGGCTGTAATCCCATACATTGGATCTGTCCAAATTCCAACAGAAACCAGCCCTTAAAGAATAATAGCCGGTCCACATTATTCAATTGTTAGAAAGGCGACAAAAAAAAAAAAAAAAAAAAAAAAAAAAAAAAAAAAAAAAAAAAAAAAAGAAAGAAAAAAAAGCAAACGTTCAAAGTTTGGGGGCGAAGACGGTGAACTGAAAACATCATAGATGGGATCTCAATCTCACAATTTATTTTTTTTTTATTTTTATTTTATTTATTTTGAGATAAAAATTTGCCGCTACTATATTTGCAAAGAAATATTCAAAAATGAAAAGAGTCATTTCGGAAACTTTTCCCCACTCCCCCCATTTCTGGAATTCGACAGCATTACCCCCCGTTGTCTCATTAGTCATTAGATAGCTTCTGTCGTTTTTTACTACAACTACTACTACGGTGCTACCATAGCTAAAAAGCCTACTCTCCCCACAAACATCACATACCAAAAAAACAAAAAATCATTATCTTTCTCTTTGATCGTCACAAAACTTTCTTTTTCTTCCCTTTTCTCAAGTATAATAATAAGTTTTTAAGCATTAAAATTGAGATATCTATGACTTTGAGTTTCACAGACTCTCCCAAATTACATAACCACTTAGGTTAACGTAAATTGCTTGTTGGTTTGATTGAGTAAGCCCACATTATTTCATTCCAATCTCCTACTACTCATTACTTGTGTAAACTGCTATTAAAATATTGAATTCAAAAAAGAGAAACATAATGCAAGAAGGGTCATGCATGGTCAGTCATAAAGGACCTGCAAATTCTACATTCCCTGGAATCAGGAGATACATTCAAAATAACTACAAAAAATGCCTAGAAAGCTCTGAGGAGATTCTGCAGAATTACACATGAGATTCCAATAGCCCATCAGATTGACCTCTATGATCTATGACACTTATTTAGCTTCCCTTGATACCAAAAACAGAATGACAATTTTTCAATAGAGTGGTCAAAAAGGAAGGTTTTTTTTTTTTTTTTTTTTTTTTTTTTTCCCACCCTACAAAGGCACTCTTATAGGAAGGTAAACTGACTTTCCAGCTATATTTATATGTTGATGTGCCCTTGTATGAAAGGCTTTTTTTTTTCTTTTTTTTTTTTTCTTCTTTTGATAAATTGTAGTTAGAATTATAAGGGTACTTTTCTTATCAAAAGGAAAGCCAAAAAAATAAATAAATAAAGAAAAAAGCCAAAACAATGTTGAAATTTCTTTTTCATTGGTTCAAAAAGAGGCTAATACTCTTCATGATCAGGTAACTATTTTAGTATTTTTAACTCTGAAGACTGAACCTGTCAGCTCCGCATGCATTCCAAGATCAATACATTTTTTGTTTTTAAAGAAAATAAAAGTGGGTAAAGGGGAAACCAACAAAGAAAAGAACAAAGGGAAAGGCCCCTTTGCTCAGGAGAGCAAGCTCAAAACATTTTCACTTAGGCATTTGAACCCCACATGAGTAATATCACTATCAGGCACGTTATTCCTAATAAATAAATAACATAGAACTTTTTTTTTTTTTAATGAATAAAACATAGAAGTTACACTCACAAGTTACATAAATGGCCCAGCACTTGAAACTTGTACAAGTTGAATCAGCATCTGAATTAAAAAGAAAAACTATGACTATTATTCAAATAATATTTGTCCAATTCTAACTTTGTAGTTCCTGATATAGTCGGTTAAGATAAGCCTATCTTATCACAAATAGCTTTGTTTCAATATTTAATGGTGGACTTTCCCTTCACATGTTATGTGGAGAAATCATAATTGCCTTTTAACTAAACTACAACAATTTCCCAAATGGGCTTGTCTGGTGGCTGCATTGTCCTCTTTCAAACATCCTCTCTCTCTCTCTCTCTCTCTCTCTCTCTAGAAATTATATGATTGTCCTGACGCAACACTAGTTGGCGCAATTCATGGATATGTGTCGAAATCTGAATATTGTTTTTTGAGTAAGAATAAATCCACGACGAGGTCGGCAATTCTGGCATGGGCGTGACCAATTTTCAGATTTGAAATCGAAATATTTGGCACTCGGTTTTATAGAAGCAGAGCCAAATTACTTGATGTGAACATTTTAGGTACGTTGATCCCCTGGACAACTGTTTGTGGCACATTTCAACATGGAAAAAGGTGGTGGGAAAAAAAAAAAAAAAAAGTGAACCAACGATACTCCTTATAGCATACATGAGCTACTAAGCAATAATAAGGAACGTATATATATACGATATAGCGTGTGATATTTTTGATAAAAAATAATAATAAAACGTCCGGAACACGTATTACCCTCCTATACATTTTATATGTACTGTTAAATTAATAGAGACAGACTTTCTCATTTAAGACTCTCAAAAACGCTAGCCATCGCTCACTTCTTTAACCGCAAACCCACCGTGATAATCTATTATCACTAGGACATTCAACTTTATACGATTTTGTGTGTCAAATACAAAAGCGTTTCTTTGCTCTTTCTTCCAAGATTTTGCTCAATCTAAGCTGCTCATTTTGGGCTCAAGAAGTGCTTCTCCTACATTTTCTTCTCCCCAACTTCATCTCCTATTATTCTTACCAAATACAAGAGAGCAAAACTAAAAACAAAGAGCTAATACGTAGAATATATTCCATCTGTATGTTTCTTTCAGTATGGATTGCATACATATTGTCCAATGGTCATTGTATAGATTCAACATACAAGATTGCAAACTGGTATGTAACCAGCAATACATAAAAATGAATTGCTTACTAAAGACAAACAAATGAAGTTGATGATCACTTACCTGCGGGTAAAATATATATATACACACATATATATATATATATATATATAAACTAAGAAGATGACTTTATTTTTTGAGTTGAAAAATCCGTTACAAAAAGCATATGATAATATTCTCAGTTTGGAGGAAACCTCCAACTCCAACCCCAAGGCTAGCTTTCCTTATCAGTACTGTGTAATGACAATAACTAAGAAATTCATTTCAGACTAAATATGGTCAGAAAAAAGAAGTCTGATTTGGCTGCTAAAACACATGGGCTTTCCTCAAAATCTTTCCAACCGAAAACGAACAAAACAAGATATCAATCTGGGCAGTACTGGCTTTGGGAGGAGACTCATTAATGCCATTGTCACATTAAACAAGTTGTGTTTGTTCTTTTCCCTTTGTCAATCATATATAAGCAAAACATGATTTTTTTTTTATTTTTTTTTATTTTGATATGTTACAGATAATTAAATACCGCAGTGGCTGAAAAGAGATTCCTCAAGTTGTTATTGTGTGGCCTCGGAATCTATTTCATATCTTTGAAGCATACGAGTACTTGACACCTCAATGACATGGTTTTTTACCCTTTGAATCTCACGTCACAACAATATATTGGTCTTAAAACACGCCAATAGAGAGATGTACTTTTCAATGGTCGGTCTTTGATGCTGACGGCCCACTCCAAATTTTGTATAGTACAATGCTAAAATCAGCATTATATCCTTCTTTCTTTCTTTCTTTCTTTCTTTCTTAATGAAGATTAGAATAACCTACAACTTGAAATTTGCTTCCAAAGATTAAGGTGTTACCAATAACCTACAACTTGAAGAAAGTTGAATGTTTGATTAATTTGTTTTTGTTTAAAAGACATATTTTCTTAATCAAATATTTACCATTTTCATTGGATGTCCATCTTCAATATATGTCGGTATCAACATTATTTTTACCACTAAAAAGTATGAAAGTGACATATTTAATGTGTTATTCTATTTTTTATTTCAATTTATAATCTTACGTCAAATGCTATATGCACATTTCGGAACTTGTAAAAGGACTTAGTATTAAAATAATTTAAAAATGATAATGCCATAATGATTTAAAAAAAAAAAAAGTCTCAACACATTAACTAATAGAAATGCGCTATTTGATGCCAAATATAATAAATGTTAAATTAGCACTAAAAATAACATTTTTTTTTTACAAGTAAATTTTCTTCTCAAATACTAAAATTTAATCTTGATACACTGCTTTGGTGCTACATTAGAGATGCTCTAGTTACATACCACGATAAGAGAAGATGGAGAAAACAATAGTTCTTATACCTATTGATGAAATTCACTTTTCACATGCTCTAGTCAATAACCCACTTCTTACCTTAGTGGACAAAGAAAGATGCATTACTATCTAACCCAAATGAATAATTATTTTAGCTCAACAAGCTAACTTCATTGCACACATTATAGAAAATGAAGTTTTTTGTTTTCTTGGGGCACAAAATGATCGCGTGGTTCTTTTAAAAAAAATGTAAATAATCTTCATTAAAGGACTCAAGGCAAAAAAAAAAAACAAAAAAACAAAAAAAAACAAAGAAAATAGAAAAACAAAGAAGGCAGCTCGCAAGCACCAAAGAAAGAGAAAAGAAGACAACTACAAAATATATGAATTTAAACGTTTACCTTTTACTATTAATTAATATCATTTTTTTTGTTAAATAACTATATTAATTAATAAGTATTATTCAAAAAATAAAAATCACACTCTAAAAATAAATTCAACAATTTTCTTCTAAAGAAACTAGAGTCCAACAAAAGTAAAGTCATAACACTTGACTAAAGCTAGAGACTACCTCCAACGCACCTCACACCCTACTAGAAAAGGAACTTTCGGAGAAGACAAAAAGTTTTGATTCAAAATTTTTTTTATTATAATATTTTTTTTTATAAAAATTTAAATTTTAAAATGAGTCGCGATATTACTGGAGTGTCGAGTCGAAAGAAACTCATAGGACTTAGTAAGAAAGTGGTTGCTTGATCTAGAATTACAACTCTAATCTTTTTGTCGGGAAAAAAAAAGTTAACACTTATGTCGTGTTTATAATTGTTTATGTTTTTATTTTTTACGTTTTTCAAGAAAAAAAATAAAAATAATTTTAAAACGGCGTTTGACACGATTAAATATAAAAAATAGAAATGAAAACGATTTTTTAATTTAGTGTAAAATGAGAGAGAAATGAAAAATGACTTTTAGTCATTTTTCATTTTTTGTTTTCGTTTTCTCTTCTCTCGAACAGAGAGAGAGACATTAATGGGTTTTTTATATTAAAAATAATCTCTTGATAAAATTACCGAACACATTTTTAAAAATAATTTCTGTTTGAAATAAAAAATATTTTTATTTTTATTTTTATACAAAAAAAAAATCATTGAACAAGTTCCAAACACACTCTTCAAGTTTTTATTTTTTCTTTTTTTTTAAGAAAAAGAAAAAGAAAGAGTATCACTATATAATGAACACAATCCTACATCTCAAAAAGAAACAAAAAAACAAATAGATAATAGAGAAAGGAGTTGATTAAACCCAAAAGGGTAGGTAGATCCACACTAGGCATTTGGATACATTTAACCAAGAAACATCACTTGGTCAACAAAAGTAGATTCATTTTTTCCACAATTTTGCTTGAAGAAATCATCTCCGTTCTTTTGGAGATAATAGGCTCATAGCCCATTCATTGCTATGCCTTTTTTTTTTTTTTTGTTCCTCTGTTCTTAATAGGAGTGATTTAAAACAGAAAATAAAAACCAAGCAAATTAACTTCTTAAACTAAGATCGGTAATGAGTGGAGCTTATCTGACTAAAAAATCAATGTATTATCTTATTTAGGGAAGCAATTATACACGTATAATTGAAATTTGCTTGTCAAGTGAAAAGGACGAGAAAAAAAAAAAGAAGAAGAAAAAAGTGGATAGAATAAATCCAAGCAAGAAGGACAACTGATGCTAACCTCAGCAAAGTTGATGGCCAATATTGCGAACACAAAAAAAAAAAAAAAAAAAAAAAAAAAAAAAAAACTAATACAAGAGAGTGGTTTCGTTTTCATCAAATGATATTCTTTAATTTTTTTTTCAAAAATTTTTTAATAAATTTTTATTTTTTAACCATTATATTTATTTATTTATCTATTTATGAACTGTTTATTCTAGGTATCTTTTATAATGCGATTTTGATCGAATCAACTATCACAAATCCGTCTCTCTCTTCACCTTAGAGAGATGAGAGATGCAAAGTAAAAAAGTTAGGGTGTGACGCGCTGGCGGGCGCGTGGAAAATACGGGAACAGACTGTGGTGTGGGCTCTGGTGGGTTTAACCTTTTTTTGGTCCTGAAGGTCCTGTAAGTTTGTAACTAACAACTGTTACAGTTTACTCCTTTTTTATTGGACCGTGATTTTACTTTCCTTTGAAAAGGCGTGGAGAAAAAAGCTCCTTGTCTACTACTTGTTGTGTTGTCAGTTGTGTACTATCTTAATTGGGGATCCTCGTGAATGTGCCCCACTGTTTTGTCTAATTATCGAAACAACCACGCAGCGTTTCGTTATTTGACATTTCTATCCCTTTTGGTTTTAAAACGTATACTTTTTTTTCTTTTGGAAATTTTTCGTCGGTCCATAAGATTGTCTTTTTTTTTTCAGCAATTTTTAAAAACCCCTTTAAAATGAAGTTCATTTCTATTTTTAACTCTTAATATTAGTTTATATATTTTTATTTTTTAGACTAAAACTAATCAATGAGTATAATTTTTTAAAATAGATATTTTTAATAAGTTAGGTATTTACGAAAATAAAATCTGTAATTCTTTTTGTTGTTGTTTAATGTCTATCGAACCATTCATTAAACTAGAAAGTAAGAAAAATATATCAACTAGATATCACATGCCTTTAAGAAATTTCAACATATCACAAACTCATACTATTTAGACTATGATTTAAGGAGAGATTAGCACACTTACAAACATGAAAAAAATAATGATTTGCATGTGTTTGTACTAAATTGTGAATGTGCACAAAGTATTTTTGAGACGCGTTTATTTTATATAAAAAGAAAAATAAGAAAGGAGAAAGTGATTTTCTTCTTCATATAATTATGTGTTTACTTAAAAATCAGTAATTAGAGTTTCGTGCGCAATATAAAAAATTTTAAAAATTTTTATTTTGGTATTGCTTTATTTATTGATTTATTATATTGGTATTGCTTTCAAGTGAAAGAAAATGAACCTGAAATTTACTTACTTTTAATAAGCTAGATCATTATAGAACAACGATAACGGCCAGTAAAATGATATTTTAGTAATTACATTGATAAAATTCTTATTTATCAGTTTAGTAGATACGAAAAATGAATTGGATTAGTTCTTGTTGTATCATCTAATCAATAAATATATTTTAAGAGAATTAACATCCTCATTCTTATTATTTTATTTTCCATAATAGGTTAATAGGCGCGCCTTAAAGTTCTTAAATAAAGACACGCCTTAAACTCTAAAAACAACGATATCGTAAACGTATATGTTATTGTAAGGATGATGAACTACCTTAGATTCTTCATTCAACAGAAGCTGTTTCTTTCTTCCAAGTGAAAAAGAGTATCAACACAAAACTTAACTCATATGTTAGGCTTTAAATTATATAATGTCAACTCCATGTTAGATATTTTATTGTTGCATGGGATTGGAGGTGTGATTTGATGAAAATCGGCATTAATATACATGGATGCTAGAGAAGAGCCCTTTGTAGTGAATTGCGACAAAATGGAGTTCAAGGGCTCACAAATTTTAACTTATAAAATTTTCCACAAATTCAGCCCATTAGAAAAAAAAAAAAAGGAAGGAAGCTAGAGATTATGTAAAAAAAAAAAAAATCAACAAATTGGGGAAGTAACTAAATCAAACCAAACCGAACCGATTGTTTTTTAACTGACAAAGTTCGATAGGTTTGAAAGTTTTTATTGGTTTAATTAACAATTTTAGTTATTTCAACTACGAAAACTGGTCAAACCAACTTAGAATATTTTATAATCTTTTAGAAAAAAATATATTTTTTTGTGCTTCTTTCTTTTAATATACAACTAAACCTCTATAAATTAATACCTTGAGACCATGAAAATTTATTAATCAATTTTTAATCGAATAATAATTTCCATATTAGTCCAAATCAGCATTGACATAGTCAGAAATTTATGTTATTGGGGGGCTAAGAACTACATAAATATCTAATCAAAACAAAATATCTATTAATACACTACGATTGTCCCCGATGAGTTTTTATACCCTCAAAATGTTGCATAATTATTAGAGAAAATTGTTGAATTTACCCTTAGAGTGTATGAGTCTAGATTTTTACCGTGTACTCTTAATTAATATCCCTTTGATTAATATAATTATTTGATTAAAAAAGATATTAATCAAGAATAAGAGGTAAAATTTCAAATTTATATATTTAGGGGGTATTTGACTCTTTCCCCCTAATTATTGAGTGTATATTGGGCGTTTAATTTGGAAATAGGATTATGACATTAATTTTAGTAAGGCCTTATTAATACCAATATAATAAAATACCTAATTATATATATATATATATATATAAGATTTAAAAGGACAAAAATTTTGAGTTGGGGCTTCTAGCTTTGACTCCGTCGATGTAAGTTGGGACCGGCTAAAAATATTATTTAATTTATTGAGGTTATATTGTATGTTATTTTATGCTCTTATGATGTAAGTGAAATTACAACTAATTAAAAGTTTTTATTTTTTTAAAATAAGTTTTATCTTACAAAATCGATTTTGACATTTTATGCCTAAAAAAAAAGAGTAAACTGTATTTAAACTTTTGGTTATTTATGACTTTAAACTAGAATGATTTCTTTTTACAATTTTACTTTAGGTTATAAATATAAGTTAGCAACAAATAATCACCTACACTTTAATTGATTAGAGGGAAATACAATATAATAGAAAACACATAAAAGAAAGAAAATACGAAGGAAAAAATAGAAGTTGATTTTCTTTTATATTATTTGGTATGATATGGTACGGTCAGAGAAAAGAAAATATATAATAAGTTAAATTGACTATTTTACCAATTATTTAATATTCATTTAGCTTTAAAAATAAGGGTATAAAAGTTATTTTAGTCATCAATAAATGGATTTAAGTTTTTTACATAATGTTGGAGAGATAAAAATTAGTGGCCCATAGAGAGAACAATTTTAAGTAATTTTGATAAATACTGATTTCAAACCCTTTTAGTCATCATGCACTCTTAAAATAAATTTTTTATTTTTTCAACATTTTTGTATCTACTATATTTTTCTTTCCCTCATATATTCTTTCATACCAAACAACTCACTTTATTATTTTTCGCTCAATAATTTCTCCACTCACTTCTTTCCTTGTTCTTTTCTATCATATTAAACATAATAGTGTTATGGATGAAAGCTAGTACTATTTAATGAATAAATGAATAGAATTGTTTCGAGACTATTTGAGCTTTATTAATATGCAAGAATTCTTTGATGCGGTAAAAAAATACACCATTTGTGAAAAGGAAATAATAATAATAAAAAAAAACACGTACAATGAAGTACAAATTCGGGAAAGTTAAAGGGAGGAATTTACAACATTTCACAAAATAAGTTGAGAATATCCATTTATGAGACGTTTGGTTCATGAATTAAAATTATGTGATTAAAATTATTTTCGATTTACGTATATTTTTTGTGAGAAAAAATACTGTAGCGAACCACGAATCATGATTCAAATCAGGAGACGAATCCCCCAACCAAATAACTTTAGTTTATAAATTTAAAATTATGATTCATAATTTTAATTTTTTATAAAAAAAATATACTATAAAAAATTATAAATTATAATTAAAAATTAAAGACAGATACATAACAAACATCCTAAACGATTGGTTAAACCCACAACTTTTCTATTAAATATTGGAAAAAAATTAAATTAAAGAAATAATTTAAAAAAAGCTCGTAAAGGGCAAAAAAAAAAAAAAAAAACCCCGCAAATAATGGAGAAGAAGTGTGGAGCCATTGGATATTGCAGATGAAAGAGAGAGAGAGATGGAGAATCCCAATGCTGGGAGACACAGACAGCAGAGCTTACTGTTTCACTCTCTCTTGTGAGTCGTGACCCAATTAAACTACTAATCCCCCCAGTTTCCCCCTCCCTCTTTCTCTCTCCTCCCCAAATCCCTTCCTTCTAATAACTCTGATCTGAAGCACACAAAGAGGGAGAGATTTTTACCTTTTATAGATTCCCAAATCCCCCCTATTATCCATCCATCATTCCATCCACTCATTCATCCAATTTTCTAGATCAAATGTCCGAGGACGACGACCGATCTCCGCCGTCGGATGCCGCGGCCACCGGAATTACCGCCTCCGGCTCCGGTGGCTCCACCTCCGTTGAGCTCTTCCCCGCGCCGTACCCCGACCAGGTCCTCGAGAACGTTCTGGAGAACGTGCTTTGCTTCCTGACGTCTCGCCGGGACCGGAGCGCCGCCTCATTGGTCTGCAAGTCTTGGTACCGTGCGGAGGCCCTCACCCGATCCGAGCTCTTCATCGGTAACTGCTACGCCGTGTCTCCCCGGCGAACGACGGCGCGCTTCACGAGGGTCCGCTCCGTCTCGATCAAGGGGAAGCCGAGATTCGCCGATTTTAACCTCATGCCGCATAACTGGGGGGCCCACTTCGCTCCCTGGGTGGTCGCCATGGCCAAGGCTTACCCTTGGCTGGAGAAGATTTACCTAAAGCGCATGTCCGTCACCGACGAGGACCTCGTTCTCATCGCCGAGTCATTCCCCAACTTTAAGGAGCTTGTCCTCGTCTGCTGCGACGGCTTCGGCACCACTGGACTCGCCGTCGTTGCCAACAAGTGCCGGTACGTAGCTTTATTGTTTTCGCCGATAATATCTTCTATTTTGCTTTAATCTTTTGTCGTGGTAGATCTAAGGATTTTCTAGGGTTTTCGTGATCTGGTTAGTGTTTGGGGAAGGGCGCTTTTTTAGATCTGCTTTATCTTTTGGTGTTGTTTAGCGATCTGTGCCTTTTGCGTTTTGGCAATGAATTGTGTGATTTGGAAATGGAGAAACTGAAATGAGGAATCGACTGTTGAGAGATGTTGTGGTGAAATTTTTGCAGACAACTTAGAGTTCTTGATCTGATTGAATCTGAGGTAATGGACGAGGATGTGGATTGGATAGCTTGTTTCCCGGGGAGTCACACCTGTTTGGAATCTCTGATTTTTGATTGTGTGGATTGCCTCGTAAACTTTGAGGCTTTGGAGAGGCTTGTGGTTAGGTCTCCTTCCTTGAAGAAGCTTAGATTAAACCGGTATGTTTCGATCGGGCAGCTTTATCGTCTGATGATTCGAGCTCCGCAGCTGACGCATCTAGGGACGGGCTCATTCAGCACATCGGATGGCATGATTCAGGGTGAGCAGGAAGCGGACTATGCATCCGCGTTTGCTGCTTGCAAATCTTTGACTTGTCTCTCGGGGTTCAGAGAAACCTTGCCTGAACTCTTGCCTGCAATTTATCCTGTTTGTGCTAATCTCACATCTTTGAACTTTAGCTATGCCAATATCAATGCTGAACAACTGAAACCGGTCATATGCCACTGCCACAAGCTCCAAACTTTCTGGGTATGTGCCAAACTCACTGTGGTGTTCTTGTTGACATTTGTGAAAATTGGCCTTTCAGATGCTTACTTGTGTTTTTCCTCTTTGTGCAGGCTCTTGATTCGATATGCGATGAAGGGCTGCAGGCCGTAGCTGCAACTTGCAAAGAGCTTCGTGAGCTTCGTGTTTTTCCTGTTGATGCTCGCGAGGATATAGAGGGGCCTGTTTCTGAGGTTGGGCTGCAAGCCATTTCTGAGGGTTGTAGAAAACTGCAATCCATTCTGTACTTCTGCCAGCGCATGACAAATGCAGTAGTAATAGCCATGTCGAAGAACTGCCCGGATCTGGTTGTTTTTCGTCTCTGTATAATGGGTCGACACCGACCGGATCATTTGACAGGTCAGCCTATGGATGAAGGATTTGGAGCAATTGTTATGAACTGTAAGAAGCTGACCCGTCTTGCTGTATCTGGTTTGCTGACTGATCGAGCTTTCAGTTACATTGGACAATACGGGAAATTAGTCCGTACCCTCTCTGTTGCTTTTGCTGGAGATAGCGACAATGGGCTGAAATATATGCTAGAGGGCTGCCCTAAGCTGCAAAAGCTCGAGATCAGGGATAGCCCATTTGGAGATGTGGCTCTGCACTCGGGCTTGCACCATTATTACAACATGAGGTTTCTCTGGATGTCTTCGTGTAAGTTAACCCACCAAGGTTGTAGGGAGGTTGCGAGAGCATTGCCCCGCTTGGTGGTGGAAGTTATGACTAGAAATGAAGTAGATGAGGAGGACATAGTTGATGATGAGATTGAAATTCTATACATGTACCGGTCGCTTGAAGGACCGAGGGATGATGTTCCAAAGATTGTTCAGATCCTTTAAGAGTTTGTGTAGAAGCAGTTGATTCCAGTTTTCTCACGGTGACTAGCCAAGAAACTAAGAAACTTTTCCTGCAGGGAAGGTGAATGCAGTGGGTGACTTTTATATAGCCCGCAAGTGGTTCCTGCAATGGCTGTTAGAAAATATGGGCAAAAGCTTCTGTTCTTGAGCTGGAATTTCAGCAGTGACATTCATGAGCAAGCACGTGGCAATGGCATCTAAAAGAGCACTGTAGAGAATCAGCTTCTGTTTCTTTGTTTTGGCTCTTCCGGAGGACTCGGAGGAAGGGACTAATGTCGAGGATGAATGTCTCTGCTTGGTATCGGATCATCCATTGTTGTATTGTACGCTTCTAAATTTCATGTTTCTTTTTTGGTTTCATATTCATTTGATCATAAGCAACGTCTGCCGGAGAGGATAAGGGAGGGGTAACTTACCTGCATCGAAGATTTGATTTTGTATCTCGTTTTTTGAGAAGATCATATTGTTTTATCTGTCGTCAAAGAACTGGAGATGGTCTTGAAGTGGAACTTCAGGAAGGTCCAAGTGAAAGCAAGTATCCACTCTTGAGAGAACTTGTCCGTCTATTTTGATTCAAATGGTAGTTAGTTTAAGCTGTAGCCGGTGAGAACTAAATGCGCAGACTGATACATCTCTCTTTCTCTTTTCTCTCTCTCTTTCTCTAAGTGTTTGTTCTTTTCAGATGTGTTGTTTTAGCACCTGACTGTTGAATTTATTATTCCTATTGTTAGAAAATGTGAGATGGGTAATAAATGCCAAAATATGCATGGACCATAGACCCATATAGTTAGTGGGACTGTCTCTTTGCCCTTCCTTTTTTATTTGTTTTTTAGAGCCCCATTTTCCTTATGAATGTGGTGTGATTAACTTGACAGTGAGAGGCAAGCCATTAATGATGCTTGTGTAAGTGTTGAAGAAGTACACTTTACAGGAAGTCTCATCGTGTGTGTTTCAATTCCCCCCACCACACACACACACACACATGAGAAATCCTTGTTTCACAAGTTGGATGAATGGTTCTGATCATCTCTATCAATATGAAAACCATGCTTGCTTGTACCAGATTACAGGTCCAGGATTGCATTTGGCATGGGTAGAACTGGGCTTTTACCTGTTCTATTAGCTGCTGAGCTCCATTATTGATCTTGTTCTGACTTGTATATAGTTGGGGGTGGGTCCTATAATTTGATGATTTGTCATACCCCCTGCGATTGCGTTATAAAGCAGCCAAGTTCACTGGTCTCTCTCTCTCTCTCTCTCATTATTAGAAGAGAAATATATCTGCCTTCTTTGTTGGTATTCTATCTGGCAGGATGGTAAAAGCAAACTTATCATCAAAGTGGGATCTGACTGTGCAATTGAATAAGTGATGTGAGGCAAAATGTGGCTTTACTTTCTTCCTCTAGGGCATTTGAAGTTGAAACAACTGAACATCCCATTGGCAATTGGAAATTTGGGTTGGGTGTTTCTCTCTCTTTCCCTCTTTCCAAGCTCACTCCTCTCCCCTTCCTTTCTCTCTCATGAATCATGAGACAAGGTCAATTGAGTGGCTTTGTTTTGCCTTGCAATGAGGGCCAGCAGTTAAGGATAAGAAAAGACTATTTTTCAACTGTAACAATGAAAACAACATTTGAGTTTTTTTATTTTTATTTTTTTTTTCAATGTACTTGCTTATCTTAGCTTATCCATATTGCTCATGGTGGGAACAGTCAATTGCATCACCATTGCTACAGAAATCAGAATGTAAGCGTTTGCTTTTCTTATCTTTTGATTATTATGTATGCAGCACACACATATCTTTCTCAGTTTGCCTTTCCATTTTTCTTTTTTAGTGGTACCATTCTTTTTTCTCCACAGAAAATAAAAGGTAAAAGGAAAAAAAAAAAAGTAAAAATAAAATAAAATAAAATAGAAAGAAAGATAAAGCAGGAAAGAAACAGATGAAGATAATGACCTTACGTAAGGAGGAGGAGCTGAGGTACCTCTCAATCTCAGTCGTCCAATACGTTAAACGACCCAGCTGAAGTGACGGACCTATCTGACCTACTGCACTCATAAGTCCATCAATTAGTTCCTTTTTCTTTTAATTACTAAATAAATTACTATTTCCCACCAAATTGAATAAGTATTAAATAAACTCAACTCTAATCAGCCATAGGTGGTGGTGGTTTTACAGTAACAGCGAAGGACAACTTATCAAAACTCTCTCATTTAGTATATGTGGATCGATTTTCATCAATCTCAATAAATTGCAATTATGACTCTCATAAATCAACTGGATATAGTTTGGGATGATGTGATTTTAGACTCCCTAAATATTAGTTGACAAGAGCATATATCAGATTCCTTTTTATTTCATACCAATAGATTATCAAGGTGACTGTTGGGTGAGGACACCATAATTTTTTTTTTTAGAAAATTATTGAATTTATTTTTAAAAATTTACGTGTCTAAAGTTTTATTTTTTATTCTTAATTAATACTCTTTTAATTAATATAATATTTAATTAAAATAATATTAATTAAGAATAGAATTAAATATATATATATGTGTGTGTAATTTAAGAGTATTTATCTCAATTTCTTTTTTTTTTTTACGAGCAAAAAAAGGAACTCAAACTCTAATCAACAATCATGCCCAGTGAGAGACCATTCCTTCCTAATAGACTTCTTACTTCACTGTCTATTGACTCTTGACTCTGAACAGTTTCTAGTTCTTCCTTTTCTTAGCAAAAGGGAAAAAATAAAAAATAAAAAATTTAAAAGAACATAGACATTTTTATAATGAGACATCAGACATGAACCCCATTCATTTATTTAGTTAGGCACATGCATTATACTGTTGGCTGAGCCACCCCACATCTGTTTAATACTAATGATAAGCCTAATTAATTAATGTAATGCATATTTTCTTGGCAATGACAAAAGTTGGGCTTCTTTGGGGCGTGATTGGATGGGTGAAGACCCATCTCATTCTCAGGGGTCCTGTCATGGCCCACCATCTGATCATTGAGTGTGTGGGCCACGTGTACGGGCATGGGAGGTGGCATACATTAATGCTTTGTTACATAAATATTAAATTATCAGAAGCTTTCAAAAGTATGATCATGCATTTATTATAAGGATTATTATCTTTGCTGCCTTTTAAAAAAATAAAAATAAAAATAATAATAAAATAATAATAATAAATAAACTGTGGGCAGGCAAAGAGCAGAAGCCAACGTACTACAAAGTAACAAACGACGAAATCCAACCAATTTTCAGAGGTTGCCTCAGGCCATTGGTAGTGGGGGGTGGTGGTGAACAAAATAAATAAAAAAATAAGCACATGTAATTAAAAAGAGTGTTTGGGTTTCTGTATCACTTTTGTCTATTAAGCACATTCATGGCTGAACTAAGCACCAGGTCAACCACTAAATTATGCTCTTTCATGCTCTACCACCACTTCAATTAACTTACTTCTATTTTAAAGTAAAATAATAATAATAATAATAACAACAACAATAAAAGAAAAAAAAAAAAAAGAAAAATAAGTATCATAGTGACGATGATTGACATATTATGCGAAAGTCTATGTAATCCTTATGTGATAATGTACGAATCTCGTGTGTTGATATGGAAGTGCATGATTGGTTGAAGTGATGAAGCACATTAATAAACCAATAATTCAAAATAATAATAATAATAACAATAATAATAAAAAGCCAAGTTACTTGTCAAACAACTACACCTAGCATTGCCCATTTGCAAAACGTGAAACTAATAAAGATGCATAGATATAACTGATTCGTTTGGTAATTGTGGGGATAACAATGGATCAATATTCGTACAAAAGCCACAACCAAGTTGAATTTGACACAAACCTAATTTTTGACTCCACTTGGATAAAGTACATCAATTATTGTTAAAATATGTGAAAGAATTAGCATGTGAGGAGAGAATATCTCTAGAAATTTTCCAATGACATCTTCCCCTTGAGTCAAATGTATGCTTTAATTTACCAATATTTCAAAAAAGTTGTTTGGCAAAGGAGGTTCCTAACTAATCTACACTTAAACTTTTTTTTTTTTTTAAAGAAATAACTCTCAATCAATTGAATGGTGACAAAATTGTTACTATAGTGTTTTAAATGTCTAAGTGATCATGACAAAAAAAGCATGAATCTTAAGGATAATTCATAGTTAGAAACAGGTAATAACTGACCATATATTTGAATAATAACTAATAACTAACCATAGTTCATCTTTACACTAGGTTTCTTCAAAGATATTAGAAAGTAAATTATTTTGTTTTCTTTTATCAAACAGCCACTATAAAACACTGTAATTTGGTGGGTTGCTGTGCTAATGATGCGTTTTGTCACATAAACACAGTGGTACTAATGCCCCTTAATTCCACTAAAAAAAACACCATCTTTTTTTTTTTTTTTTTTAAAGAAAAGAAAGATAATAATCTTAAAATATTCAACACGTCAAGTCTATCCAAAAGGCCATGGAAGCAAACGATTATTAAAGGAGGTTTAAAAGAGAAAAATGTACGTCACAACTGCCCTTTGAGAAGGGAGTGTCTAGGTGCCCTTCACATGTTCTGGATATGTGGGGGTCCCTTCCCTTCCTCTTCCCTTCCCTCTCTTCATTTTTTCTGTTTGTTGAGGGACACCATAATTTCCTTTTGAAGATAAGATGGAACCCCACTTTGAATGTTTATGTTTTTGTTTTTGTACAATTTCGAAAGGCATTGAAAGATTTTTCATCGCCTTAAAAAGCTCTAAGAAATTGTACCATTCCCCCAATCATGATTTAAGCTATTTGGGCACTAACTCCTACCTCCTCCTTGATTCAATCCGGGTTTTCCATTCCCTAATCATCAAAACCATTCATTTCTCACAAATCTTTACATAGGGGGAAAATTAGTGTTTTTTATTTTTTATTTTTTACCATTTTGGTAATTAGAGATTTAGACTAGTTTTAGATGCTCATTACATAGTAACCTTTTAAGTATCTCACTAAAAATGCACTGCTAAGATGCTGAAAAATTGTCTGAATGAGCACATTAAGAAAGGACCAAAAGGAGGAAAATATCTTTGGGAACTAAAAGTTAGAACTATCCCAAATGATCTGAGCAAGTTTTAAGAACGTGGCCACTCTGCACCGCAAACAGAGAACAAGTTTTGGTCAACCTTCTTCATTAGTGGTGCTTCAGAGTTTCATATATATACACACACACACTGTAATTTCCAAGGGGTCAATGGCCTTGAAAATGAATCCATTAAGGAGAAGTCGTAATATATTTGTCTTTCCAAAATGCATACAACTCATGGGTTTGATCAAACAGCTTTGCCCACTTAGGGGAAAATATCACAAAGAAAGGGAGGTCCACACAACTTTTTAGTTGCATGATTTGAAAGAGAGAGGAGGGAATCTTCTAATCATTTCTCCTTTAGAACTCTTATAAAAATTTTCCCCACCTCCGGAGTTATGTTCAGTCCTTGGGATCTTTCCTCTCATTTATATATATATATAACATAAGGGCACAGTGTCTTTGAATTTCTTTAGGTCCTTAAAAAAGTCTCTAAGTTCTTCACATTTCCATACTCATAAAGAAGAGAGAACCCCCACAACTTTTAAAAGACAGCGGTGCTGTCACCTTGCATCAAATTGGCCTTTCAATAAAGTAGCGTCAGCTTTCAGTTTCGCTGGTCAAAAGAACCTTGAAGGGATTTTTTTTTAATTTTTAATTTTTAGAAACTAAAAATTAAAAGAAAAGAAAAAGGGGGGGAAAAAAAAAAAGAACCTGGTGGAGCCCTTCTTAGTCAGGATCGGCATGACCTTCCTGAATCTAATCAATGTTATTCTCATGAAGCAGAAGCAGCCATAAAAGAAACCTCCAAAATTGTTCTGGGCTTATTCTATTCTGAGGAGCAAAGGAACTTCACTTTTTATCATGAAGATTTTCTCTCTCCTTTGTTTATGTTTTGTTGTGGATGTTCTTATTGTTCTTTCTTTTCTAAATCACCTTTTGTACATTAAAAAATCTGCTCAATTGATTATAGTCTATAGAGTTGAGTTTTCAATTGCCCTCATCCACCAATTGGTACAAGTAATGCATATATGTGTGTGTGTGTGTATTGTAAAGAATCTTTTAACAACTCTAATGTGTTAACATACAGATATCATCATTGGAAAAGGATAGGAGGGCACACATCAATTTCCCTATCTTGAAATTGAAACACAACACAAAAAGTTCAAATCAATAGAAATCCACTAATAAAGGAACTAATCTACCACAGAACTATAGTCAAACCAAATGTCATATTCAAGAGCTTCATCAGAAAGGGTGGTTGTGGTCAATAATACCCACCAGAGATTAAACCTTTTGGTCAAAGCTTTGATAAAATAAGAGCCTTAAAAAGGGTTGATTACAAGCTCATGCAAAACTAAGGGACAAGAGGAAAGTTCATAACATCAACAAACGAGAATTCATTATGTTCTTATAAAGCAAAATAGCACTTGATTGAGTAGATTGAGGACAAGGCTTGTTGAGTTGAGCTGGGATGCATATCTACAAATCTATCTAAAAGCCATCTTGTGTTGATGCAAAATCTGATTAGAAGTGATTAGAGGAGAACATAATGGCATGACTTGACTATTAAAGGGAGAGGATAATTACATCATGAACAAATAAAAAGGAATAGGAAAAAGAAAAGGAAAAAAATCTTATATTAATATTCGCTAGCACAAGATGTCCCATACTTTTTCTAGGGGGAAATGTCCATACGTACCAGATTTTTTTCAAGGAAAAGTAAGTTTCACAAAGGACAGATTTATTGTTATTAACACTAAATAACTATCATCATCAGTAGCAGTATTATGTAACAAAGTTCTTGGAAATGCTTTTAAAACATTAATCCAATAACATACGTTTTCTCCTCTTCACCTGTACCAATTTCATCGCGTCTCTTGTACCTGGAGACCGGTATGTACGCACCCTGCAACATAGACAATTGAAAGATTCGCAACATTAGCAACTTTATGCAAAAATCTGGGATGACATGAATTAGAATTTAGGAAACTACTCTTAAAACACACTTGTTTCATGTTCAATATCAACAGCATGTTTGGGAACAGAATTGGGTGTCTGCCATATATATTTCTATTCCAGCACGAAAGCAGGAACATGATTTTCATCTTGCATTTCCAGATATGTAAAAGTTTTTAAAACCCAGACCAAATATCCAAGGTTGATGCCAGTTCTAAGAAAGCTTGAACTTCTATTCACTGTTTCAATGAGTTTTATCCTAATAGTTCAGATCTTTTCATTATACTAATATGATTCTGAAGAGTGATAAGTATAATTCCTTAAGCTTATTTATTTATTTTTTCCTCCTCCCAACCATCTAAAAAGGACCTTAGATAATCGTGATGATTATGTTTGGAAACAATGACATTTGTAAGACTGTCAAATCTTATTTTAGTGCCTAATCCAATTGATTTACACATATTGGCTGCAAAAGTTTGCTCCTCTAAGGCCACAGAAAAAATAGTCTTATCATGCCTCTGAGACCATTAAAGTTGTACAAACCAATCTCCTTTTCCATCACATTATATGGACACCCCTATACTATACATGAAAATAAATAAATTGGTTTATACCCTAAGTAGCGAACTTCACAATGAAGATGCTGAAAATAATTGTCATGGTGCCAAGCGTTCAATTCTCCATACTCGTTGCCCATTTCTCTCCTCAGGGGAGTATCGCAACCTGACACAAAAACATAGATTACTTGCTAACTTTTTCATTGACAGTGCATGCAGGTATCTAATTCAATAGAAATACAGAACTTAGAAACCGATACAAGATATGGAACACATTCTTCTTACTATGAGATTTTTATTTTACACCATAACAAAATGATTTCCTGTCTCCTCATAAAACAAGTAAGGGAATAGTCTGAGTACAGAACTTAAATTTCATCACGTCATACGTGCAAAAGGCACAATGGTGTAGAATTTTGGAAAACAATTAAATTAACAAATTCAAAATGCAAATGGCACAATTTGAATCTCATGATTACAGTTCCCAACCAACCAGTTCTGCACAAAGATCATACGAAGTTTAAGATCTAAATCAAGGATCAGAATAAAATATGTCAACCTGACTCTTGCATTATCTCACAACTAAAAATTTTAATTGTATCTTACCATTATTGAACGCTCTATTATGTCTAAGCATGCCAAGCAAGCCAATTTGATCCATATAGTTTTTTCCCACTATAAAACAAGATATCTAATAGTATATAGCGCCATCTATTTATTTTTAAAATCAGTTCTTACTAGCAATAAATCAGATGGAAAATTAGACGCCTAGATTACATAGTTGCAACATTATTTACGGCTTAAAATCGGTAAACAGGATTTGCCTGACTTTAAAAAATCAAATTTCAATAGTATGTAAACAAATTACAAACCTTCGCAAAATTTCTCAACACGTAGCGGTTGATGATTCTAACACTAATATGATTGGTAATGTACAGCCCAATAGATAACATGGCAAAAAAAATTGAAAACAACCACCTGTCATGCAAGCGAGATGTTTGTCCTTGCCAAAACTCAAACAGCTCTGGCTTAAGTCTGTATCCTCCCCAGTTTTCAGGTTTAGGAATCAAACTTCTGCACATAGAAAGGAAAGAGTATTTTCTCAACCAAAAAAAAAAAAAAAAAAGAAAAAAAAGAAAAGAAAGAGTATTATTTCGGATTCATCAATAGAAACAATTCATTATTCTTTATATTATAACAAAGAGGAGATAGGGGCTAGGTGAGGACTGAGGAGAACATGGGGAGCATAGTCTCCATGCAGAAAATGACCTAATATGATATCAGGTTTAATTGAAGATTGTGGTGACAGAAAAGTAAAACCAAATGCAAGCAACCGCAAGGACAACCCACAGCAAATTGAGGTAGTCGTGGGCCAAAAGGCTAGGATCAATAACCTGAAGACTTGAACATTAGTTGCCCCATCAAAGTATTGGGCATAGATTGGCTTACCCGCCGGAGTATTTCTCCTCTAACTTTTTGTATAGTTCACGCAGAGCATTCCTTCCGGATACCACAGTACTCTGAAGGAAGCCAGGATATAAATTACTGTCCACAATTTTAAGTGCCCAAAGAAGAAGAAGAAGAAGAAACCGGAAAATAAAGAATGACACCTGTGAAAGATGTAAATACTACAGAAATAGTTACTGATCCTCCACTGCTTCATTAAGATTATTTTGCACTCTTTTTCACACGTAGCTTTCAAAGAATATAGCAGGATTTTTTTTTTCTTCCAGAGTATAATTGGAGCAAAACCTAAAGCAAAATATCGTTTGACAATCAAACCTGCTTGCTAACGATTGCTCCAAGCTGACTGCCTCGTGGGCGGCTGTGGAAGTATTTTTCAGATTCCTCATCAGAAACTTTCTCAACAGATCCTTCCACTCTTACCTAGAATCAACTGTTAATGTTAGTCTTCAAGGTAAAAGTAAACAAATATGCGTTGATGGAAACCAGTTTGTTCAAGCTCATATTCCATTCTAGTTTTCCAGAAATTCATCAATGAAATTCCCATAAAACCCAAAAGAAAGACGTGTAAAACTGCAGACTAGCAATTCACATACTACAAAGACCGGACTCATGCACATACAAGGAGCATCGACGTCAAATAAATCAAGATCTCAGAAGAAATTGTTCAACCACCGAATGTTTATTCCCATAATCACATTGCCCTCTGTGTGTGTGCGCTATTATTATTTTTTTGGATAAGAAACGGTGAAACTTTAGTGAGAAACAAAGCAATAAGTACAAAACTAGAGGAGAATGTATCCTTGAAATGACCAACAAAATCCTACAAACAAATCTGATAAGAGCTGATCCGATTGGGACAAAATAAAGAAAAGATTGAAAGAATGAAGAAAAGAATCAACTTTGGAACTTTATTAATGTCTGCACATATACACCAATCTACAGAACTTCGAGGGTCTGCTTCCTCCCCTTATTTGGAATGTTTTCCAAGATTTGTACAACTCTCTGGTTATTTCCCGATACCCCTTCTATTCCTCTCGCCCCCTTTTATACATTTTCCCTCTAACAATCTTTCTTAGTAAGCTACTAACTAATACTAACAACTTCCACAATACGCTATAGGCAGCCCCCTAACCCAGAACCCCCTTCCTAAGCTCCTTTATTCCTCCTAACGTACACTTGCTTGAGTAAGGGCTTATCAATTACACCCCCGCTCAAAAAAGTCACCTTGTCCTCAAGGTGGAAGTCAGGAAACTGGCGCTGAATCACCTCATACAGCTCCCATGAAGATTCAAAGTCAGGAAGATGGCGCCATTTGATCAAAACCTCCAAAGAACCAGTGGCAGGGGAGAAGCATGTATCCAGGACCTGGTTGGGTTCAACATGCAACGTCAAATCTTCCGATAGGATTGGAGGTAAAGACTGAGGAATATCCACAGAACCTAGTGCCTTCTTCAAGCGGGATACATGAAAGACCGGGTGAATCCGAGCATGAGAAGGAAGTTGCAACCGGTACGCCACTGGGCCAATGCGAGCAAGGATCTGAAACGGCCCGTAATAGCGAGGAGCAAGCTTTTTCATTTACGACACGCGCCAATGCTCGATGTCAATACGGCTGGAGTTTCAAGTAAACCATGTCTCCCACGTCGAACGTCATGGAGCGGCGCTTCTTGTTGGCTTGGTCCCGCATAGACTGTTGAGCACGCCCTAAATGGTCTTTCAATTCAACCAAAAGCGCATCTCGATCGCATAATTGCCACTCTAACTCCGAGGTAGCTGTAGAACCGGCCTCATAGGGCACCAACCACGGAGGATCCCGTCCATAGAGGGGCTTTGAAAGGCGTCATGGCAGCTGAAACATGGAAGCTTGTATTGTACCAATATTCCGCCCACGGAAGGTGTGTAAACCATTGCCGAGTTTGCCCAGAGACAAAACAACGCAAGTAGGCCTCCAAACAGCGGTTGACGACCTCCGTTTGCCCACCCGTCTATGGGTGATATGCCGTACTCCGACACAAAGTGGAGCCCTGCAAGCGGAAAAGTTCCTTCCAAAAGTGGCTCATAAAAACCTTGTCTCAATCGGAAATTATACTCCGCAGAAAACCATGAAGGCGCACTATGTCACGGACAAAAGAAGCAGCCACTGTGTTGGCCAAAAACGGGTGTTTAAGGCCAATGAAGTGACCATACTTGCTGAGACGGTCAATGACAACCAGGATGGAGTTATAGCCAGCGGATTTAGGTAAGCCTTCAATGAAATCCATGGAAATATCGTCCCACACACGATGGGGTACGGGCACAGGTTGCAGCAAACCCGCAGGAGCCAAGGTGGACTTATGTTGCTGGTAGACGGCACAAGCAACCACAAAAAACTCGACATCCTTGCGCATACCCTTCCAATAAAACTCCGCTGCCAATCGCTTGTAAGTCTTGAAGACCCCCGAATGGCCGCCAATTTTACTACTATGAAACTCCCGTAACAAGACTGGAATAAGAGGGGAGTGTGGAGGAACGACCAACCGGTCTTTGTATAATAAGTGCCCACGTTGAAGAGAGAACCCCGTCAAAAAAGGAGCGCCACCCAATAACTACACAACAACAACAACAACAAGCCTTAATCCCAATTTAATTGGGGTCGGCTATATGAATTTCACTTTTCTATACGGCTCTGTTCGAAATTAAATTTTCCTGAAGGCCTAGATCTAGAATGTCTTTTCTAACGACTTCGGTCCACGTAATTCTTAGTCTACCCCTCCCTCTCCTAGTATTAGGTATAAGAATGTCCTCCCAAACACGAACTGGTGCTTCTAACGATCTACGTTGGACATGCCCGAACCACCTCAAGCAGCCTTCATGCACCTTATTTTTTATTGGTGCTACACCTACTTTACTACGAATAACTTCATTTCTTATGCGATCCATTCTCGTATGGCCACTCATCCATCTTAACATACGCAATTCTACCACACTCATCTTAGATATATGCTGTCTCTTAATGGCCCAACATTCACTACCATACAACATAGCTGGACGGATTGCAGTCCTATGGAACTTTCCTTTCAACTTAATAAGCATTTTACCATCACATAAAACTCCCGTCGCATTCTTTCACTTAACTCACCCTGCCTTAATCCTATGTTGAATATCCTCTTCTATATCTCTTTCGTACTGCACTATAGACCCAAGGTACCTAAACTTCCTAGAAGCCCCAATCTCCACACCATTTAAAGAAATTTCATCACTCTGATTACTTGAGTTACTAAACCTACAATGCATGTATTCAGTTTTTGTCATCCTTAACTTAAATGCCTTCGTCTCGAGAGTCTGTCTGCACAGTTTTGACTTACGGTTAACTCCTTTCCTATGTCCATCAACTAAAACTATATCATCCGTAAAAAGCATACACCAAGGAATTCTATCTTCGATTTCTCTTGTCAGCCCATCCATCACGACGGTGAAAAGATAAGGACTAAGAGCAGATCCTTATGAAGGCCAATCCGAATGGGGAATTCTGTCGTGTAGCCTCCAACAGTTCTCACACTCGTGACCACCCCATCGTACATGTCCTTAATTACATTAATATACCTCACATGCACTCCTCTCTTTTCTAGCACCCACCATAAAACTTCCCTCGGCACCCTATCATAGGCTTTTTCTAGATCTATAAAGACCATATGTAGGTCCGTCTTGGCTTCTTTGTACCTTTCCATCAGCATCCTAAGAAGAAAAATGTCTTCCGTGGTTGATCTGCCTGGCATGAAGCCAAATTGGTTACCCGAGATGGTAGTTGTGGCCCATAATCTTCTTTCGATAACTCTATCCCAAAGTTTCATAGTGTGGCTTATTAACTTTATGCCCCTATAATTATTACAATTAATCACATCTCCTTTATTCTTGAAGATGGGGACAAGAATACTCTTTCTCCATGCATCAGGCATATGCTTCTTTTTAGTATCTCATTAAAAAGCTTATTGAGCTACATAATTCCAGTATCTCCTAACGCCATCCAAACCTCTATTGAAATATCATCTGGCCCACATGCCTTCCCCTTTTTCATCTTCCGTAGTACAGTTTTAACTTCCGAGACTCTGATTCCTCTTGTATACATCACATTAGGTTCTCCTTGTGACCTAAGATTGTCAAACTCTATCGCATGATCATCATTATAAAGCTTCTCAAAGTAACTCCTCTACCTTTCCCTAATGTCTTTATCTCTTGTCAGAACCTGATCCGTGTCATCCTTAACACACCTCACTTGATTTAGGTCCTGACACTTTCTTTCTCTCATCTTAGTTAGTTTATATATATCCTTCTCTCCTTCTCTAGTCCCAAGTTTCCTATATGCATCATCTAAGTAAGTAGAACAAGCCTTACCAACTGCTCGCTTAGCTTCTTTATTCGCTTCTTTGTACTTATTAAAAGTTTCAACATCCTTACGCTTTGGTAAATCTCTATATAAATCCCTCTTGGTCCTAATAGCCTTTTGAACTTCCTCACTCCACCACCAGGTTTCTTTCTCAGGGGGGCCTTTGCCTCTAGATTCCCCTAGTACCTCCTTTGCCACTTTTCTAATGCAGCTGGCCATGGCATCCCACATAGTATTTACATCACCTACATATGACCAAGTAGCCTCATCTAACAACTTCTCTTTAAAGGCCAATTGCTTTATTCCCTTCAAATGCCACCAACGAGTTCGTGGGGGGTGGTTTATCTTAATCCTTCTATAGCAAAGCTTAATGCTCACATCTAAGATCACTAACCTATGTTGGGTGGCTAGTACTTCTCCAGGAATTACTTTACAATTCTTATATAGAGAACGATCTTAATACCTGGTGAGAAAATAATCTATCTGGCTTGAGTTCTTCACATTCTTAAAAGTTATCAAGTGAGAATCTCTTTTCTTGAAAAAAGTGTTTGTTATGATAAAATCATGTCCCAACGCAAATTTCAAAATAGATTTTCCTTCTTCGTTTCGAGCTCCAAAACCAAAACTACCATGGATCCTTTCGAAGTTTTCCCTATCCTTACCAACATGCCCATTGAAATCTCCTCCAATGAAAATGCTATCCTCATTGCCTATACGACACACTAAGTCATCCATGTCTTCCCAGAACTTGACTTTAGTTTCTGCATCCAATCCTATTTGTGGAGCATAAGCACTAATTACATAGATGGACTTATTTCCTAGTACCAGTTTGAGCATAATAATTCTATCCCCTATCTCTCAACTACGTCATCCTTCACAGTTTTGTCCACTAGAATACCAACTCCATTGCGGTTCCTTTCCCAACCTGTATACCATAACGTGTGTCCTAAATTTTCAATCTCCTTTGCTTTCTCTCCTGTCCACTTGGTTTCTTGTAAGCATAAAATGTTAATTATTCTTTTTACCATAACATCTACTAACTCCATAAATTTACCAGTTAAAGAACCTACATTCCAACTACCTAAATGAATTTTCTTATCATGGGCTAGCTCTGCCCCTTGTATATTTTTCACCATATCCGGGGCCCGACATGGCGTATGGGCTCGCTTTTCCCCCCGCACTCGTCTATGAATGTGCGAAGACCCCCCTTGCCTATTTAACACTATACCCGGGGCCCGGCATAATGTGTTGCACGTAGGGAACGCCCCAACATATTCTATGTGAGTGAAATCCATGAGAGTGACTTATTTTTACGCTGGCCGTTAACCTACCGCAACCCTCCTCCTTTACCCGGGCTTGGGACCGGCTATACAAACGCATAGGCAGAGGTAGCGCCACCCAATAACTATCTCACAATTTTGCTGAGCTCGGAATCCAACCTAACCTGTTGCTGCAACTCCTCAATATCCAGCACCATTGGCGTGGTCATGACCATTAAAGCAAGGTCCGTTTGCAGCTGCGAAAGAGCATCAGCCACTTTATTTTCCGTACCCGGCTTGTATTGATATCTGAAAATCATAGTCAAGCAATTTATATAGCCATCTCTGATGCTCCACAATCACCAAGCGCTGTTCCAATAGAAACTTTAAACTTTTCTGATCAGTGCGCACCACAAAACATCTTCCCAACAAATAAGGTCACCACTTCTGAATGGCTAACACAATGGCCATTAATTCCCGCGCATAGACCGATTTGGCGCGACCGCGGGCCGAAAGAACTTGGCTAAAATAAGCGATGGGGCACTGCTGTTACATCAAAACCGCTCATATACCAAACCCCAAAGCATCTGATTCCACCACAAACGGTTGAGAAAAATCAAGCAGGGCCAGTATCGGAATCTCAGTCATAGCTTTTTTCAAATGCTGAAACGCACCCTCGGCCTCAACATTCCATTGAAAAGCGTCCTTCTTAAGTTGTTGCGTCAACGGCCATGAAATGCGTCCATTCCCCTCCACAAAGCGACGGGTGAGGCCCAAGAATCCCCGCAACTCCTTGATAGACTCCGGAGCAGGCCAATCCAGCATAGCCTGTACCTTGTTGGAATCCGTGGAAACACCATCCCTAGAGACAATATGTCCTAAGTATTCCAATTGCTCCTGTGCGAAGAGATTTTTTTTATTGACGTACAATTGGTTGGCCTACAAGACCGAAAGGACCTTGTCCAAATGCTCCAAATGCTCCTCCCAAGAACGGCTGTAAATCAGGATGTCATCAAAAAAGACCAACACAAAGCGACATAAGATCGGCTTTAATACTTCATTCATTAAAGACTGGAATGTAGCCGGTGCATTTGTCAATCCGAAAGGCATAACGAGGAACTCATAGTGACCCTCCGGAGTGCGAAAAGCAGTCTTAGGAACGTCCTCGTCACACATGCGAATTTGATGATATCCTGATTTCAAATCTAATTTGGTGAAAATGGTGGCTCCGCACAACTCATCTAACAACTCCTCTATCACCGGAATTGGGAATTTATCCGGGACCGTGGCTTTGTTTAGTGCCCTATAATCCACACAAAATCTCCAACTGTCATCCTTCTTTTTGACAAGCAAAACCGGACTGGAGAAAGGGCTCGTACTCGGCTGTATAATTCCAGCCGCCAACATTTTTCTTACTAGCTTTTTTATTTCATTTTTTTGAAAATGAGGGTACCGGTACGGTCGGACACTAATTGGACCGGTGCCATCCTCAAGTATGATGCGGTGGTCCTTCCTCTGTGAGGAGGTAAACCGGCTGACATGTTAAGAACGGCAACATGTCTCCGCAACAATTCCTGGAGCTGCTCATTGCCCTCCTCTACCTTGCCGTGACCTTGCTCGACCCGCAAATGACTCATTTCCAAGTAAATGCCCTGTCCCTCATGACGAATGGTGCGCATCATGGCCTTAAGGGAAACCAATGATCTCGTAAGACTCGCATCCCCCTTCAACATTACACCCTCCCCATGCACTTTGAATCTCATAACTTGAGTCTTCCAATTGACATTCATACTCTCTAAAGTCTCAAGCCATTGCATTCCTAGAATTACATCTATTCCCCCCAATTCCAGCAGCAAGAAATTCTCAATTATGGTCAAGTTTTGCATGGACAACACTACTTCTTTACACAATCCCAGCCCTTGTACCGACTCCCCCGTACCCGTTTGGACACCAAAACTAGTTGTAGGAGTTATAGGCAATGATAATTCCGAAACTAATGTAAGAGAAATAAAATTGTGTGTAGCACCGGAATCGATTAAAACAATTACCTCACGATGACCAATCTCCCCCTTTATCTTCATGGTTTTTGGTGTCGTCAACCCCATTACGGAGTTCAAGGACAACTCAATCACCTCAGTTCATAGCAACTCCTCGGACTCCTCCTTTGCCTCCTCCAACTCAATTTCCTCATTTTCAAAGTCGTCCTCATCGCACACTAACATAATCTGCAACTCCCTTTTTTTACAACGGTGCCTGACAGAAAACTTTTCATCACAACGGAAACATAGCCCCCTATTCCTCTTCTCTTGTAACTCCGAATCGGACAATTTCCGAAATGGAAAGTCCTTCGGCCTCTCGACACTAGAGCTGCTTTGGGGCTGGTTTGCCGTGGTTCCCACTGTTGGATTGGCTATGAATCCCGCAGCTTGAGGTCGCCAAACCCGAGATCCTCCCATCTCCCTCCACAACAACAAATTTTTCTCCTCAATTCGCTGCGCCATGTCAATGATTTCGGAAAGCCCCTCTGGCCTAAGTAAACGCAATTCAGCCCGGATGTCAGCCCTCAATCCATTCACAAAAATGCCTTCTAGCATTGCCTCTGGCACTTCTTGAAACGGGGCAGCCGATACCTCGAAATTTCGCCGATATTCAGCCACTGTACTCGTTTGCCTTTGCGCCAAAAACGCTCACATAAGTTTCCCTCCTGCGAAGAACGGAAACGTTGTAAAAGAGCCCCCTTGAAATCAATCCAAGTGATGAAAGGTCGCCGCTGATTCTGCCATTGGAACCACGATAGTGCATCTCCTTCCAGGGCAATACCGGCAGTAATCAGTTTCTCCTTCTCCGAAAACCTATTGATGGAAAAAAATGGTTCATCATAAACAACCAACCATCCGAATCAATTCCACTGAACAGTGGATAATCCAATTGCTTCCGCCGAACCGGTGAGAGTTCCTCACCCCCCGGCTCTCCATAGTTACCTATGAAGCCCATGGAATCCCCAGCCTCATTTTCCTCCCAGCGACGTCTATTCTCTCTGCCAGTATTCCCACCCAAACGGACTCCCTCGTAACGGCCATCCATCCTCGATCTAGGGCCTCCATTCACCGTGCGAGTTCCTCTTCCCTCTTCGCCACTACGGCCATTGCGCCAGTCCCGGGCATCCTCGGAAGCTCCTCCTGCTCGAAAATCGCCGCACCGCCCTTCACGGAAGCTTCTTTCTCCATCGCCGGTCTCGCCGTCCCTGGGTCGGCCAATACGGCCATCGCGGTTGAGATCGGAATGATTTCCGTTCGCGATCCGAACCCTAGCACGCGCAATCTCTTCCCCGACCAGACTCTCCCTGCCGTCCACAACCCGGCGTTTTCCCCGCTCCCCTTCCCTAAAAACCCTAGGTTCGGCTAGCTCCCCCAAATCGCGTCCCTCCTCCTCCATCGGACCTGTAACATCGCGGGTTATACCTCGGTCCAACCCGACCTCTTTTTCCCGAACCCTCGCAGCTCCTGACCGAGAACCCTCCGCCGTCGCCGCCGCGGTTAACAGTCGCATCTGCTCCTCCATCAGTCGGCGCAGATCTGACACGTTCTGGTATTTCAGCCATGTTATGGTTAATTTCGGCCCTGCTATGGCTCATTTCAGCCCTTACCTCACCAATTTCCTTCTCCACCGAAGCCCTAACTTGTTGAATTTCCTTTTCCATCGCCTCGAATTTCTCTTATGTTTTCCTGGTCGCCATTATCCCCCAGAAAAAAATTGCTCTAATACCAAATGATAAGAGCTGATTCGATTGGGACAAAATAAAGAAAAGATTGAAAGAATGAAGAAAAGAATCAACTTTGGAACTTTATTAATGTCTACACATATACACCAATCTACAGAACTTTGAGGGTCTGCTTCCTCCCCTTACTTGGAATGTTTTTCAAGATTTGTCCAACTTTCTGGTTATTTCCCAATACCCCTTCTATTCCTCTCGCCCCCTTTTATACATTTTCCCTTTAACAATCTTTCTTAGTAAGCTACTAACTAATACTAACAACTTCCACAATACGCTATAGGCAGCCCCCTCAACCCAGAACCCCCTTCCTACGCTCTTTTATTCTTCCTAATGTACACTTGCCTGAGTAAGGGCTTATCAAAATCATAATTACGAAAGTGAAAAAAAATAAAATAAAAAAAGCCCTCATAAGCGACAGAAAGGTTACTATATACAAGTTTCCAAGTCAAGTGCACACCATGCAACCATAATGGTTCTCCAGATACAAGTTACAGAGGAAATGTTCTGTTTTGTGGTCATATAATAACTTCAGTTATAAGATTTCTTTATTGGTAACCGATTTTCAGATGTGTCAACAAACTGTTTAAGAATGGTTTACCTGCCGATTTAGACCATCCCAGTAGAAAAGAAGTGATGCATGAGGATTTTCTGATAATTCATGAGCCTTTTGACTCTCATAATTGGTGTACCTTCATATAGCAACAACTAATTAGAACCATTTATAGAAAGCGTGAAGATAGCTATACTGCCAAAAGCATGCACTACCATAAAAGCAACATAGTACTAACCAGACAAAACCATTCTCATCAAACCCTTTCAGCAATACCATTCGCGATGAACTGTATAGAACAGCAATGTAACATTAAGTGAATCAACGGATTCCACGAGTATAAAGGTAAGCAATTGACTCTAAAACACAAGAACTGAAAATATGAAATTGATGAGGATTCTCAACACCGTTCATCCTGATACAGGCAGTTCAAACAAAGAAAAAAAAAAGAATTGCACTGTTACAAACATTAAGCATACATTACTAGCAATGAAAGTGGCAAAGCAGAAAAATAAGTAATTACGGCTTTCCATTCTTGCCAGCGGTAGATAAGGCCATGGCATTCGGTTCTTTTGATCCAGCAGCCACCGCTTCCTCAAACCATTTACGGAACTACAAGATAGTTAGTGGCTCAGTTCATAAACCATGGCTAGTACTCAAGATAGCAAAAGCAAATGAAATACCAACAATAGCTTTACTTGAATTCTACCTGATCAATTGGGTCAGAGTCCACCTGTTCCTCAAGGAACTCAGGAGAAATGTAGTTCTCTCTCAGAGCAGATACATCAATTTTCTGAGGCTTTCCAATACGGACACACATAGAAGTGCCAGGATATGATGGAAGATGAAGTTTGTATTGTTCGGCAATGAAAGGGGGAACAAATCGGCCACCCAAAAAGTGGTGTGGGCCAGAAAATTTTTTGGCACACAACTTTGGAGCAGTCAGAGAAACCTGGAAAATATTGTATTTCATCAACAAAATAGTTCATGTCTTTAATATATGCCTATAATTACTGATGCATTTGTCCATGGGTGCAAACGTGCCTGCCCTTTTCTTCAAACAAATTTTTAAGAAAATGTAAATCTTCCAAGATGTCATGTGGAAAAACAATTGAAATTTCCATCAACAGCCTACCAACATGTCCGGTCTAATGCCTTCACCACCAGCATCTCCTTCTTCAACATGCCACCCAGATGGAATATCCACTGAGACAATAACAGGGGATTTTTGGCATGTTTGGTCATAATTACGCAAAGAAATGAGCATTTGGATAAGACCGTCAAAGGGTGGCCTTGGGGAACCTTAGGAATACAACATTGTAATTAGATTAGAATAAAAATCTTTGGTTAGGTGTATCCAATCAGATATGTCGCCATAACCATCATCAACATGTAACAATTTCTCACTGAGAGACTTGGAGATAAGAAGATTTTTCCAAAGAAAATAGAGCAGGTTACCATGGTATGAGAACCCGAAGATTGCATCAACGATAATGTCAAATTCCTCTAACAAGTTTAACGGCAAATCTTCAACCGAAATGAAAGGAACTGAGAGTGACTCCAGCTACCAAATAACAAATCAGATAAGAATATGTAGCAAACTATATGTACAGAAGACCTTGAGTATTCCCAATACATAGGCGAAAAGACAATCCGTTCAACAATATTCAAATTCACATTCCATACCTGAGTAACAAGTCCAGTATATAAAGGCTTGGGAGTACGCTTCGGATAACAAATAACCGGTTTATATCCAAAGTGATACAGGTGACGAGCAGCGACAAGACCATCACCGCCATTGTTCCCCGGGCCACAAATAGCAAGCACGCGACTATACTCGCTTGATTTGTAGACCTATCGAAACAAAAATATAATGCTTGATAAGTCCAGCACATAACATATCCAAAACTGATTCTTTAATTTCTTCAAATTCGAGGCGTTGCAAAGTATTGAGACAGATTTCAGAGTTTGTTTGTTAAGCTAGTATGACAAATTTAGTGCCTGTATTGGTTACTAGTAAAGAATAAGTTTAGAGAATGTCAATTCTGTTACAGCCAAATACCTGTATTTATAACCTTCAATGTAATGATTTGATCAATCGATGCAATTACTCAAATAAGAGAATTCTCTCATATTCTTTCTCATTTTCTTTTCCTTTCTTACCTCAGATTATTTACACAAAGTATTACAGAATCATATTTTCTCAAAACATCTGTCAACATAATGTAAAGCACTAAAATTTAACACTCACTTTTAAGCTATTTGGAACAAATTCTCAGTTCACAAAGCAGCCAAAAAGCGTGCAAGAGAGCAAGATACGACTTACGAGGACTTTGAACTAAACATGGTTAATAGGCAATCATTAAGGCAGCATAACAAAATTCTTTAGAAATTGCTTGATGGGCATTTCTTAGTTCGAATTTCATTCAATCAAAAAACGAAGAAGAGCAAATGCATTATTATTACCTCTGCTATAGAAGCCGCCACGCTCAAACCAGCCAATTCCTACAGAATGGCCAAAGCACAACAAATAACAAAAACCAAATATGATATATATATACACATATAATATAGATATATATAACTGGACTGACCATTAACTGATCGACGCTAAACCCAAGAGGACCCATGAGGGTCTCATCGATCTCGGCGGCTTCTCGCTGCGTAAGGTACGATATGGACTCGGGGTTTTGCATGCTTTGAACCGACCCAGCTCTCGTTTCGCTTCCGGGCTTCGAACAAAAGGCGAAGACCGAAGAGTTCGCAATTGGGTTGAGGAAAAAGGCCTGAAAAAACTTTGGTTAGAGAGAGAAAATTAGAAGAGAGAGAGAGAGAGAGAGAGAGAGAGAGAGAGAGGCTTACAGAAGAGAGGTTGGAGATGGGAAGATGGTTGTGGATAGAGCAAGAGCGAGAGGATTTGGAAATGGTACAGAAAGTGCTAGAAGAAGCCAGAACAAGTGAATGAGTGAAGAGAAGGCATGTCATTGTTCTGCCTTTGCGTACTACTAACGACCACATTTTTTTAACGCCTTTTTTGTTATGTTGTTTAGAGAGGGCTTTAAGGAATTGCTTCATTTTTCATGCTTACACAAGCGTTTGTTGTTTTCATTTTTTGGGTTTTTGTTGGTTTCTAGATCAAACTTATGCAAATGGTAATGTCAATGTTATATAAGTCGTTAAAAAGTGTGAAAATGAAATATGGATGATGTGTTATTCTATGTTGTGTTGTGATACATAATGTTATTTGCCGACATTGACTTCACACACTAAAACGAGCAATAACGAATGAAAATTAAGGGGCTTTAAGTTGTTTTGATTATTTTTTGGGGCTAGGTGTGTATTAAGGACTATAGATAAGAATTCACTTAATGGCTTAATCCTGCTTAAAGGCGAAGTTTAGAAGGGTATTTTGAGGATTTAAATCTGTTTGCCCATTTTCTTCGTGCTTAATTGCTCAACAGGGTAACGTTAAGATAAAAAGGTTTAAATTTGAAGGGTACAAATGTATACCGTAGTTTCTTCTCTCTTTTTTTTTTCCTTAAAAAAAAGTTTCTAAAAATAAAATGTAAATTCTACAGAGCCAAAAAAGAAAAAAAAAAAATTACCGAGCGCTTGTGGAACCTCGATATCCACGGGCTTGTTAGCTAAATGGCAATTGGCACATACAATACGGCCAGTCGTTTCTCGTGGATTTTCATAACTCTGCTGTGCAAAAATAGGATACGCATTTGAAATCAGTGCCCGAGTTATTATATATATTATGAGCGATACGGCAATGAATCGAATAATCTCTTCCTTTATCCAAGAAAAGGTATTTCTCATTTGCATGGTCCAATCATTGATCCCGAAGATTTCTACAATAAAATTAGATAAGTCACTAGTATAGTTCCCTATCTATGATTCTGTTATTTACTGAAATAATTTGACTCGAATATTGAAGGAATCCCGGCTCATCAGGATAGAGGTAGGCAAAAGAGAGATTTTCGTCGTTTGTGGATCACTCGGATAAATGCAGTAATTCGAGCCAATAAAGTATACTACAGTTATAGTACATTAATACATCATCTGTACAAGAGGCAGTTGCTTCTTAATCGTAAAATACTTGCACAAATAGCTATATTAAATAGGAATTGTCTTTATATGATTTCCAATGAGATCTTAAAATAAGATAAGGAGATTGAAAGAAATGAAATGTTTTAAATGGAGTTCCTTGACAAATGAACTTGGGAAAGTAGAGTAGAAATTAGTATAATAAAATAGGATATGATAAAGTCATCACAACGAACAAACACGGTCAATAAAAAAAGATTTATTCTTCTTCCCCAATTCTTTTTTTTCTTACGACATAACAATAAAATTGGAATTTTCAGATTTTTTGAACAAACCGTCAATTTGCATTTGAATTCGGATTGGAATTTTATTTTGATTCAATTGAAGAAGAGCAAGCCTATTTATTTTTAATTCTAAGACCAGTAGTTCTAGGAGTCGACTCGCTTCTTTCAAACTGTTTCTCATTATTAAGAAAGGGTAACAAACATAAAATACGAGCTTGTTTTATAGCAATAGTAATTAATCGTTGTTGTTTTAAGGTCAATCTATTCACCCGTCTAGATAATATCTTTCCTAATTCTAAAAAGATCTACTAAATTCATCGAGTTGTTCCAAATGATCAAAACGGCGTGTCTCATGTTTGGCATTGTTTTATGCAAGATATTTAGGGCCCGTTCACTTCATGTATCCCACTCGAGTAAGCCCAATTTGAGTTGAATTTTGGGCTGAGTTTTGCGTTCATCAAACAAAACTCGAGTGTAAAACTCGAGTAATAACTCTGATTTCAGAGTTTGGCATACCGGTTGTTTTCCCATTACTGCAGTGTGCTTCTACAGTGTTTCTATGTGCTTGAACAGTGCAGATTCCTCTGCTTTCTTCCCGTTGTTGTCTCGTTCCTGCCTCTCCAGTGCAGATTTCTCTCTGCTTTCTGCCCGCTGGACCCTCGTTCCTGCCTCCCCTGTTGTCGTATTGGCTCTCCTGTTGCCGTTTTTACCTTAGCTTATTGCCTCCCATATTGTTGTATTGGCTCTCCTGTTGCCGTTTTTACCTTGGCTTATTACCGTACAACATGCTCATTTTTCTTGGTTTGAAGTTGTATAATGCCTCTGCAGAATTTTTTCTATAGTTATTTGAGCTGCCTCACGTACAATGCTTGCAAGACTATTAACATTGGCTTATGTAGGTACAGAAAATGAATATAAATCCAATGCAATATCTTATGTAAGTGGTGAGTTTAGATTTGTGCAAGTGAACACAAAATTCAAGTTGTAAATGCCACATCAATCTCTTACTAAACATGTAACTCAAATTTCATATTACAACTCCAATTAAAAACAACTCAAGTTCACTTTTCTTACTCAAATCATAAAATTAGAGTTAGTGAAGTGAACGGGCCATTAAATAATCTTAACAAATACTCATTGAAAGTATATGCATCATAATTTTTATCTTTTATTTTTGATTCATAATCTTTTTAGTCAAATAATTACACTAATAAAATAGTATTTATCAAGAATAAAAAGTAACCTCTGGATGGCCCACTCTGGCCTTTCCAGGTCACCCCTCCCCATGTCGCCCCTTCCGCAACGTGGGCCTGAGGAGGGGCATGCTCTGATACCAATTGTTATAACCCTTGGGTAGAACTCATCCCCAAAAGCTAGCTTGTAGGGAGAGGGTGCCCAAGTGGTTATAAACCCACATGCTAAGCTCATACTTAGCAATATGAGACTCAACCAGGATCCTAACATACCACCACGCTTCCGACACCGACGTTCACGGCGGCCCACTCTGGATGGCCCACTCTGGCCTTTCCAGGTCGCCCCTTCCGCAACGTGGGCCTGAGGAGGAGCATGCTCTGATACCAATTGTTATAACCATTGGGTAGAACTTATCCCTAAAAGGTCCAAACTTATACATTCTTAAAAGTAAATACTATAATTTCTCAAAAAATTATATTTTGACTTTATGGGCTCGAAAGGTGCTTTGGAAAGTATTCGGATAACTTTCGAAATAATTTTGGTTAAAGAACTTTAAGCGCAAGTAGAATTTTCCGCATAGTGAGGGCATAATTAAACTTTTCAAAAAATAATATTGGCATAAAAATTAAAAACCTCAAATGTGGCACTGCCACTATTAACAAAAGTCTATATTGTATTGTTACAGGGGAGAAAAGGGCAGCATAATGGTCCTAATATAAGTCTCATCATAAGAATACCAAACACATGGGTGAAAGTCTGACTTACCGACATAATTAAAATTTACTTTGACAATTTAAAATCATCTCAAACCAAATTTTAAACTAATCTAATCTCATTTCCTTTCTTCTCTTTCCCTTGACGGCAACAATGTCTTTGCTCACAGGACTTACAAATGGAGGGGCTAAAATCATGAGGTTGGGGTCCTATTCGGCATTTTGAAGGTTGGTCGGCGGTGTCGTTGGGGCAAATGAGGGGTTTGGGGGTGTGCTCGTGACCGGCTGTAGGCATTCTCACAACACTAGGGCGTGCTCTCAAAAGAAGCCTTCTGCTTAAAGCAGCGTGACTAGTAGGGTGACTAGGTTGACATGGTTGGTCACTACAAAACGCTGCATAAGGTTGCATGGGATTCAGTAGTGCGGGGCAGGGCTAGTTCACTAGAATTTTTAGCGACAATATAGGGTAGTCATTTAAAATCAACGGTTGTGATTAAATTGGTGTTCAGATTATCATTTAAAATTTGTTGTTTGTTATAATCATTTTACAATATAATTAGCGGCCTTGTGCCATGAGTGTTGTTATCAAATATTGCAATCAACGATTTTCTCCATAATTTAGCAAACTAAAAAGGTGCAACTGGAGTTCTCCAAGACAAATTAGAGTAAAATTAGGATTTCTTATATTTTGAATACTATGACAATCTTCAATTCCAAAAAAGAATGACCTTACAATTTGGCTTTACCATGTGTCCCCCATCTTGCCTCCCTCAAATTAGACTAAATCGTTTCAAAGAAAAAGCTACAACAGGACCAATTTAAGCACATATATTGCTTGTAACTATTCTTCTTTCTCAGACAATGTCTTCTGAATCTTTTCAATGAAGCTCTGCACTGTGGGCAAGCTCTTTTCATCTAAGAAACAAAAAAAAAAAAAAAAAAAAAAACCTAGTTAGTTATTGTCTAAACAAAGTTGTTTGAATAATATAAGGATAATCTTGACAAATACCGCTTGAAAGTGCATGTGTCAGAATTTTTATTTTTTATTTTTGATTCATAACCTTTTTAGTCAAATAATTACACTAACAAAATGGTATTTATCAAGAGTAAATAGTAAAAGTCTATATTTATGCACTCTCAAGAGTAAATTCTCCATTTTTTCATAATATAAACATTTAAAATGCCCACAAATAGAAGGTGGATTCCGCAATATAAACTTATAGGTGGAGCCCACCTTCTATTAGCAGTGATTGGCAAGCACAGGTGGAGTCCTAAACATTTTTCTATACACAATAGTTAATATACTTACCAAGTCTTGGGACAGTGTGGCCCTTTGGATGATGAATCACTACAGGATCTAAACAGCATTCCAAGAACTCAAGTCCATAAGGTTTCAAGAAATCCGTCTCTCCTGCAAAAAGGTTTTAGATACGTGAAATTAATCACCATTATTGGTGAGCTATCCAACCCACAATCAAATGATGAAAGTATACTGAAATTTGGAGAAATAACATAAAATTTTTATAAAGCAGTTAGTACACAACCGTAAAATGTACATACATATACTTATTAACATATGCTTACTACTGTGTTTTCATTTTCACATATTGGCTTAACAAAACTGTAAAGTTCCCATTTTCCAACAACTTGCATAAAATCATGTACTCTAATGCAGAAATGACATTTAAAAAAAAAAAAAAAAGGGTGTCTCAGTTTTGCTGGATCTAGATCTCAATTCCTGATCGAGGAAGCATCCAAAACCCGCCATGCCTACGAGACTTTTTTATTATCTTTTAAGGTTGGTTTTTTTTAGTACTATTTTGCATCTTATTTTGTAAGGGAAGGAGTATTATGACCTCAAACGGCATTAAGAAAAACAATGTGCGTGTTTGGAATTAGTTTTAAAATAATTTTATTTTTAATAAAAAATAAAAAATAAAATTATTTTGAGAATCATTTTAAGATCGATTTTAAAATTGCGTTTGGTTGATTTTTTAAGAGATTATAAAAAAAATAAAATCGTATTTATTAATTAATATATTATAATATTATTTATAAATACTAAAAAGTGAAAATAATTTTTAACTGTTTTCTAATTCTTTTATAAAAATTATTCTCATAGTTTTTATTTTTAAAATATTTGTTAAACAAATGTGTTTCGCTTTTATTTTTATTTTTTACTTCTCAAAATTCGTAAAAATTGTTTTTAAAAATAATTCTAAACGCACACAATGTTACACTTCGTCAAAATTACTAAAAGAATACGCAAAACTGACAATTTCGTAAAAATTTAACAGTTTTTTTTTTTTTTTTTTTTTTTTTTTTTTTTTTTTTTGTTGAGGGATACCAATTTAACAGTTTAAAACATATGTTAATGAGAATCTCATTATTTGAATTAGAATGACAACTTTTTCACGTAGAAGTAGCCCATGGATACCTTTCTTCTAGCAAAACGAATAAAGTCCACGTCCAAATTCTTGCTTTTTCAAAGTAACACAATTCACACGTGGTACACAAATGCTGACCGAAAAAGAAAAAGAAACATAGAAAATAGAAAATACCGAAAAAGTGAAGAGAAGGGCACTGAATCGGAGACGCGTAGGCTTTCTCAACCACGACAGGTGACCTGAATTTTGCTCCTCCTATTATTATCAAATTTTGTATTTTCGGAACCTTCGTTAATGCCACGCCCTGCGCACAAGACAAGACAATTTAAAAATTAAAAAACACAAGACAATTTAATTTTTTACTTCTATTCTCAATATATATATATATATATATTCAATGGCTTGTCGAAAAAACCAGTTTTAACTTGTACCTTGTCTTGTAGCCCCGGCAAACCCCCCGCTAATATCGCCCCCTGTATTGTTTCATTTAACGTTTTCGTCATATTAGTGGCTCTTAACTATAAAAGACAAAAAAAAAAAAGTAATAAAAGTTGTAATTGTTTTTTAAAATTATTAATATTTAATAATACCTGAGAGAAACCAACGAGACCATCAAAAGGTCCGTTCTTAATCATGAAATCTTCTATGTATTGAAGGCACTCTTCAAAGTTGTAATACTCCGTAAATTCCTGTTACAGACATTTGAAAACGAAGATTAATTTTTGTTGTTTTTCTCATGATTTCGGAAAAGCAAAGAATAAAAATATTATTACTGATGAAAGCAAAGAGACCTTGTTGAATCGGAACCACTCGTAATAGGGAGGATCGAAAATCCCGTCGACGTCGGATTTTCCCTGGGCCGGAAAAGGCCCATCAAGGAAGACGAGATCCATCTTCTCCAGCACCGACTCGGGCCACTTCTCAACCTGCTTTTTCATGATTTCTCCGCTTGTTCTGAATCCATGAAGGCACAAAAATCTTGGTTTTCTCACAACCTCATGACATTCGCTTCCCATCTTTCTTTTTCTTTTTTCCCCACTCCTTAGAAATTTTTATTTTTATTTTTTTCTTTTGCCCACGTTCGGATGATCCTGGAGGATCGTGGGGATGTACTACTTATAGGAAGAGCAAACGCGTGGATTCGTCTAGTAAAACGCGATGGCATTGTTCGTCGTTTCGTAGTGGCAATGCCGCGTTGGTCTTTTTCTTGAAAACGTCATGGCTTGGCTTTTGCTTGGGTATGTAGGACCTTCTCTCTCTTCTTTCTTCTTCTTCTTTTTTTTTTTTTTTTTTTTTTCCGTTGAGACATGTAAATAGTTTTTGGATTAATTTGTTTTGCTTGAAAATAGTTTTTAGATTAATTAGGCCCGTTCATTTCACCAATTTGAGTTTAAAATTCGAGTTTGTTACAGTAAAAAGCTCTCAAAAATAGTTACATCTAACTTTTTTACTACAGTAAAAAACTCTCACATAAAATCATATCTCAATTCGAATTAAAAACTTGAATCAACGAACGAAACGGACTGATGTGCCCGAATTTACCCCATAAAATTTAAAACTCCCTCTTTATTTTTTAAATTTTGAATTAATTTTATTTATGATATGTTTGGTAGGAAGTAGGGAGTGAGTAAATTTTTTATTTGGTAAGAAGGAGAGACTCTCCCTCTCGGCTTATAATTTTGGATCCTTCCACTGATTGAAGGATCCAACTAATTCACTTAAATTTAAATTAAAAATACTTATCTACCATTCAAAATAAATTATTAAAAAATAATAAAATTGACATCATAGTAATAAAATAAATAATTATCATCTATCATTTTAACTCTCTCTATCTAACTAAATAACATGAAGGATTATTATAATCCTCTTAATCCTTCCTACTCTCCATCCCTCCAACCAAACGGAGCATTAACTCCCATTATAGTAGTAACTCTACTCAAAACAAAATGGAAGAAAATGGGCAGTACGATTACGTGATCTTTTGTACGTGACAATTTAGATCGTGTTGTGTTGACCTAAATTTTCGTGTCGTATTCGAGTCGACATGGTGTCACTTGTTGAATGAAAACATCACTCAGATTTATACTGTCACGATTAATGCGAACAATTTGAGTGCTAATTTATTTACTTAGTCCATTTATCTACATTTTACATTGTTAGGTCACAAATCTTATATTTTGATGTTATTATAATTAAATCTATTTTAAAAAAATTCGTTAAGAAATATTTTTTGTCTATATTTGTGTATATTTTAAATAAAAAATTAATAAATCGAGTCGGGTTAATCGTGTCTTTGTGTTCGTGTCGTGTATCACGTATCACAATTTGTATTTCCACTCTTAATCTTTTGTTAAAATTTTTATTAAAATCAAATGAATAAAAAGACTGCATAACTATATTTAATTTAATCTGAATCAAAGAGTAAGTGGTCTAAATTAAAATTTAAGAGGTAAAGCGTGACTTTTCAAAAAATTTAAAAATAAATTGAGAATCACCGTTAAGTTGAGAGGGAAAAGGGGTTAACCCTTACTTTTTTTATTATATTAGTTGAATACTTTTTTGAACGGTCGGATTTCGGAGATTGAAAAACCAACGGCGGATTGGCCGTCCGAATTACGTCACAGACTCACAGCCCTCGCGTTTAATAAATTATAAATGATTTTCTCATTATAAATCTCAAAATCAAATCAACAGATATCTTCAGTTCTTCACAAAGTTTTTATTGGCGCCATCTTCGTCAATTGACTCGATTCCGAAATACTGCGTTGTTAGGGTTTATATTTATCCTCTTTCCTTCTCCGATGGCTGCCTATGGTGGCGCTGCTCCCTTCAGATCGAGGTAATCGAAATTAAGTTATTTTCTGTTTGGTTCCCGAGAAAATTAGAAGCCTTTGGCTTTTTTTTTCTTTTTTTTTTTTTCTTGATTTTGACGAACGACATGTTGGACGAGCAGGGAGGGTCTTATCACGAGACCGGTGGCGAGTTCCGATGAAATTCAATTGCGCATTGATCCGATGCAGGGCGACTTGGATGACGAGATCACAGGTCTTCGTAGCCAAGTTAGGCGATTGAGAAATGTAAGAAGTTTGTTTTTAAATAGAAAACCGTAGCTTGTAGATAATTGAATTGGTTTCCTTGGAGTAGTGAATTGGGTTCTGTTTATTTTTCTTTATTTTTTTTTTATTTTTTAAGTTCTGTTTCAAGAGCATGACTTTGAGAAATTTGGAAAAGTTTCAATTTAGTACCAAGGTATTAGGTCTTCTATTTTGGGCATCCAATGGGTCTTCACTTACACTTTTTATTTATTTATTAAGTCTTCACTTGCACTTTTTGCACGCTAGAAGCTGTTGTTTTGCAGTTTTGCATTTTTTTTTATTATCAAATCATCATATTTTATATTTTTTATGAAAAGGGGAAGTAATCATATTGACTTGATTTTCTTAGCTTTCGTAAAGCATCAATGCAGATTTGGAATAACTAGAGGCTATTGTATAGCAGCATGCCTTACTCACAACTTGTTTTGATATGACAGTGAACTTTTTTTTTTTTGTTTTTTTTTCCTTGGAAATTCTATCGTTTTGGCTCAAATTATGTATTCACAGAAAAGTTTCTATAAGTTAGTAAATACTAAAAGATATGTGTAATAGGTTATTTTCTGGGACCAACATTCTGTTCTCTGGGACTTTTGTGATTGTTCGTAGGCTAGCTATTTGATTGCAATAAATGTTTAGGTAATTTGTACTGCGTTTTTGGATTACGGAGTGTACCCTGTTGCAGGTAGCTGAAGAGATAGGGACAGAAGCGAGATTCCAGAATGACTTTCTCAATCAGCTGGCAAGTATTCATTATGTTATCCTTGCTTGAAAGACATAAATTTCTTTTATTATATATCCTGCACTATATGGAATTGAATAGTTCATGTTTTGGAATACCATGTGGCTGAAAATTTGTATACATTTTAGGCTGAAGGATATAATGAGCCTGAAAGTGACTCTTATGAAGTATACTTGCTATGTCACTTCTGCTTTTCACCTAGGAATTACTCATGTTTTGTAAATAATGCCGCTGCTTAAACTTGTATAATCTTTAGACCTGTTTCCACAGAACTTATGTCTCATCTAGACTGTAAAATTTGAGAGACGAAGAGCATGGTTAGGGCCAGACTAGTTACACTTGAAATGATATTCCATGCATCTTTTTACTTCTTTCGCGGTTAATACTGTTACACTTAAACAAAAGATGGAATGCAACACCAACACCTTTCTGAAAATAATTTTGTATCTTATTAATTGCAGCAAATGACACTGATCAAAGCTCAAGCAGGGGTAAAGAACAACGTAAGGAGATTGAACAAAAGCATCATTCAGAATGGCTCGAACAGTGTTGTCCATGTGGTTCTTTTCGCGTTAGTTTGCTTCTTTTTGGTTTACCTGTGGTCCAAAATGTCTCGAAAATGATGCATGTAGAAGTTCCCATGACACCTCATACCATAGAATGTTGCTTGGAAGGCCAGACGAGATTGCTAAGCTGGACTATATTGTAAATTGTCCTCCATGGTTTTGTATGTTAACAGTAACATCTTGAAAATCATGTTTTCAAGTTTTTATAAAATTATTGTGATGCGTACCGCTTCCTCACCATCAACTCTTTTATATTGTTATATTATGTATACCCTTTGACCAATTTTCTCACTAAGAAGGAAAGCATTATGATTTTCCTGAGTCACTCCCGATCTTCTCACCATTAAACACATAAATTCCATTGGAACCAGGAATTTTCTTTAATTAGAGCTTCAGCTTTTGTGACTGGGAAGAATGTCGTTTTGCCTAACCATATGATATCTTAGCATCTATTATCATTCACATGCTCACGGAAATTGTTTACTTTTGCTTATAAGAGGAGGACCAACCAACATAATAATGATGAAGTGTCAAACTAGCATATACAAACATTTGATTTTGCCTGTGAACTCCGAGTCATTTGCTCTAATTTGCTTGTTTTCACTTGGTTGAGGACATTACGTGCTCGCTCCGCGAAGTGTGTCTCATTATGAGTGACCTCGGCATCTTTATAAAAATCAAAGCACTGTTCATCATTTTGGGGATCGGGGCATTCCTTTTCGCCGAGAGGATCATGCCAAGCGCCAGTGTGGCTCATCCCAGAAATTTCTGCCATCCAGTGATGTGCTACTGGCCAACACCTGCAAGCTCCAATCCTTGGGGAAGAACTCCATAACACTACTGTTTCTGTCCATGAAGATCATGTTCGTTAGCTGTGCTCCGTGTGGTGACGCAACAATGTCGATATTAGTCATTACTTTCACCTGCATTATAAGACCCGAGCTTTAGCCATAAAGTGCATCAGTAGAATGAGCTGTAATGTGGATGGTTATTTGTGCTTTTCTTGTCTTATTGTATAAGTAAGTTTTTTTTTTTTTTTTTTGCTGAATTGTATAAGTTAGTTTAAAACAGCATTATTCTCACTTTAGTCAAGTTCTCTTCCTTGCATTAGTTTATGAGCTAAACTCTGGTGCTAAAACTACACTCCAGTTGAGCAAGAATTATTGGTTAATATACTTATAGGTGGTGTCATCAGCATTCTTGCCTGGTGAGATATCATTTATTTTTTAAGACAAATCTCTAATAATTTAACAAAAACGAGAGACAGAACTTAGAATCAAACAGAGAAATAGGACAGCTACACAGTGACAAACCTGATCACAGAAGCTCAAATCTTCAGACTGAGCCACCTCCATCATGCATCCTTCCACCAAGGCACATTCCCCCTCAAATACACTAATCACAGCGGTTGGATCCGCGAACGATCTCGAATCTCTTCTCATCAGCAAAGTCAGCCTCACAACAGGCTCTCTTCTTGCATTGACCTCTTTCCCCCTACCGAAAAGGCTTAATCGGCAAAACGACCTCGCTTTGCACCTCAACAGGTCAAAAACCTGAAGCTTCCTTTCCTTCGCCATGCGCCCCGCATTGTGCCTCATCACAACAGCCTTCTCAAAACAATAAGGACCATCACCTCCTTTCGTCAAAGTTTCAACCGGGACTTATCCAAAGCTTGCTTGCGTTATGTTCTGAATCCAAGGTCCCATTCTGTCTCTAACCTCGCCCCAATGGAAGAGCACCCATCTTGTTGGTTTTAGGCATTCGTTCTTGATTGACCAGCCCACAAAAGGAGCTATAGCGGACAATCCATGCCAAAGATTTTCATAGTCGTAGTATGTGTCCGACACAAAGGTTAAGCCCTTCAAGAGAGTCGCAGAGCGTGGAAGGCTCTCTGGCCATGCTAAGGCATACAAGTTTTTCTTCCCTTCGTGTGTGTCATGCCCTTTGATGCAGAGAATCCTTCCCTTGGATGGTTCTGAAGGGAAGTAGAGATACCTGGATTCATTTTCTTAAAGGATGTCGTTCAAGGAGCTCATAGACCAAATATTCCCTTCCATGCCAGTTTTGGCGAAGCTCAGATCTCTGAGAAGCAAGAAAGTGACTGAGTCCCGGAGCTCGGAAATGAGGGCGTTGTGTGTGTCGCTCCAGGTTCAAAGTTTCTGGAAGATATCCCATGAAGCAGAGGAACGTGGATAGATGGAAGAAGCTTGCATGTACAATAGTATTGGAAGGGTAAGCGCAAGAATGATGCAAAGGACGAGTTTGGTTGAGGAACAAGGATTTCTCCTTCTGATCACTGCTTTGGCACTACTTTGGATTTCCATTGTTTGTTTGAGGTTAAAGCCAAGAATTCCAAGTAGCTTACATACACACTTTAAATAGATTATTCATCTCGAGATTGAAGCTTCAGAGGAATTAAACAAATAGGGAAAGGCACTAAACAATGAAATTTGTGGTTTTTGGTCAAAGGTTAGTGCAGGCAATGCACATGGTTTAACAAGAAGTTGACCTTTTCTGGCAACAGGCGTTGCTTCGGAATACAATATCACAACTGAAACCGTCCAAAGAAGGCAACAAAGGCGTTAAAGAAGGAAGAATACAGACGGTTTAGATCGGGGTGAAAATCATCAAAATCTTATTCTAAAACTCGGATTTCCATACACGATCCAAAAAATTCATGTCAGTGAAGGAATAATTTAAAAAAAAAAAAAAAAAAAACGCCGCCAACATTTTTATAGTCAATGATCCACATCACTAACAAAATGACATTGTTTTGCTGTTTCTTTATATCGGTGCTTACATAGGGTGGCGTCAAGTGTTGGACATCAAGACTTGTACAACAATAGTCAATAAACAAAAATTAAGATGATTCCATAATCAGGTTCAAATCCCGAGGGATGATAACCATTTGCAAGATTTAAGGATCCCGTAAGAAATGTGTTATTACTAGTAGATATCAAAAAGATTTAAAATCAACATTCACTCAACAGAAAACAGATAGAAGACTATCATTGCTTCAAATATCTCCACATGCTATTCACATTAGAAATAACTAAAGCACTATATTTAACCATTTATCATAAGTGAGAGAGGAAAACACTCCAGCATTCTATTTACAGTCTGTACATGAATTCTCTCAGTTCATCAGGTTAGAACTTAGAACCATTATTAGGTTAAAAAAGAAAAAAAAAACAGCAAATATAATGGAAAATTAAAAGGGTCACAGTGGGTTTCTTCAAAGCATTATGATGACACCCAAGTTACCACTTTGATCTGGAATCGTCAGCTTGTTATCACCCTTCACCCACTGATGATTCCCACCGGGGCAGGCATACTTCAGTTCCCCAGCATTAAAAAGGATTGGAGATCGTGATACTGGTGTCAGTCCGTCAGCAAGATCAAAACGCTTTACAGAGATTGTTAGCCTTTATGTTAGACGAACACTGCTGCTCAATTGGGCCAGTGGGACTGCACAATCTGCTTCTTTTCGGTTCAGAAATTCTCACTCGTGAAACTGCTGTGGCTAGTGCATCTACCAAACCACAATCGTCCCGATTTGCTGACTTGCAACTATCAGAGGATGAAAATGAATTTGAATTATCATCCAGAGAACTGCTTTCAATCCTGCTTTGATCGAACTTTAATCTGGCTCTAGTAACAAGCTGGTGGGAAGGTGCCCCAACTTGGTTCTTCGTCTTCGACTTGATAGGAAGATTCTTTAATGTTCGTGCAGTGTAGAATAATATCCAAGGGTGTCCTGCAAGATAGTGCTTTACGTCATCCAATTGAATAAAAATACTCAAAAGTAACAATCTGGGGTTCAATCTATAATCTATAACAAAAAAATCAGTCACAGCACACAATCATATGCAGTAACAACATCAATACGTTCAAAGCAAGCAAAACTAAAAAAGAGGAAGAAGAAGAAGAACAAGAAGAAGAACAACAAGAAGAACAACAGGAATCTTTAATAGCGTTTTGGCTGGAGGATCAGTCCCTAAAAATAAAACACTTCAAAGTAAGTGTTATCTTCAAGTGGACTTCACCCAACCCTGTCATGCACCGAGAAGAGATCTATTTAGATCCAACCCAAGTGCTATCTTGAAACATACTTCCCAAATTTCACTTAAAATCTTTATGTGTTGCACCACGGTCGAGGAATCTGACCGCCTCAAGTGAATCAAGCTGTCGAGAAGTCCAATTCCTATTGTTCTGCCTTATGGTCGAGAAATACCAAATTGACATACAGATGCAAGTCAAGAAATATCCAAGACAAAAGGAGAAAATCGAAGATCAACTTAAGAACTGAGAAATCAGGAGAGGACAACTCTCAATCCCTATTCAAAAACAAATACAAGATAAAGATCTTGCATAGCAGATCAGATAAAGATTATCTAATCTCCTGATCATTCAAATCTTAAACCCTGTAGAGGAGAGCCAATAAATAGAGGCCAAAACTCCTCATTTATTTTTTACGCTCTATTTTCTGCTCACAGAGAATTCTTGTGTACTCTTTGAGAAATAGTGAAAACCAGAGCCCAGAGAACGTAGGCATTATTCCAGCCGAACCTCTATAATTTTTCGTGTCTTTTACTCTTTTAAAATTTACTATTTTTGCTTAATTCATGTGTGTTTCCGGAGAGGTCAAATTCCAAGTTGCCGAATTTATACCGTCAACAATAACTATCACAGAATGCTCTCACCCAAAGAAGCATGCAACTAATTATTATATCGACAAAGGTGTGCACGGGGCACTTAAACAATTAGCGTACAATTTTCTTATGTAACACGCTTAACTTACTTAGTACTTCGTCAGCCGTTACTCTCGCCGAAACGTCCCTCGTCAACATTCTCCCAATGAGATCTCTTGCAGGTTTCGATATTGATTCCCATATCCCAGTGTGGAAATCAAGTTTCACATTTTTTATTGCCTCAAAAACTGCTTCTAAAGAGTCTCCTTGAAACGGTAGACGACCCACCAGAAGTGCGTGTAACAGCACACCAGCACTCCAGATATCCACCTTCTCAGAATATTTTCCTGATAAAACCTCTGGTGCAACATAAGCTGGACTTCCAGCTAAACCAGTCAAATTTTGACCTGTGACAAGCATGAGAAACACTTTCAGGATAAACTATTTATAGAATAGAATATGGATTGCAATCAGAACTTCCCGTGCAACACGCAAACTTCTTGTCAATGCTATACTGAAGAGAATGTTTGTAGTATTAACTTTGACATTTTCACTCATCACTACTCGTGCATTGCATATACGTGGGTTGCCGTTAGAAAAACCATATCAGTTTGTCAAACTATACAAAAACGCACAGGAAAAGATACAGACTTTACAAAAGCTTTCAGATTTGGGGGAGGGGGGGGGGGGCCCTGGGGGCCTTAAAGATTGAAATTGGGCTCTACTTAATGTGTCAACTCACATAAAGATACTGAAGGCCATTACACTACAATGGTAAGAAGGAAAAGGCTTAATATACATAACGATTCACGTGGTCCTTAAACTACAATACTGAGGAGGAAAAGGCAAATAAATCCGTAGTCTACATTGATAACCGTTTCTAAACTGCAAATCTTGAACTAATAAATCATTATTTTCCTTACGTAAATGTACATGCAGATATCATACAAGCACAACCACATAAACAATATGTCTGTAAGTATATAGATCCTGACCATTTGTTATCCGCATTGCCAGCCCAAAATCTGCAAGCTTTATCTTTCCCGAAGTTGTGAAAAGAATATTCTCGGGCTTAATGTCTCTGTGAACAACCCCCATATCATGACAATACTTGATAACTGACACAACTTCCTTGAATATATTAGCAGCACGATGCTCTGAATACCGACCCTCTTCCAACATCTGATCAATCAAGCGTCCCCCAGAGCACAACTCCATGACAAGATGAAAAGACTCATGTTCCTCGTACACTGCTTGCAATGTCACAACCCCAGGGTGACCAGATAAGTGCTGCATTATCTCCACCTCCCTGTGAACCGTTTCCTCTCCCTTCTTTAGAGTCTTACATGCAAATTCTGCTCCACTGGTCCTAGACCGACACAACCAAACTGAACCAAACTTACCATGCCCAATTGTGGCACCCGATATATAGTCATTCTCAATCTTATTCTTCCTACCCATTTGGGTAGCTACATCAATACAACCAATCTTCCGCTTCAGACCCCTTCCAGGTGTGGCTAAAGATGAAGTCCCGCACGGAGGTGCAGTGGCAATGCCCGCAATTCTACTTTTATAGGAAGCAACAGGCCCTTCATTGGAATCTTCTTTGCAACGCTTGTTCAACCTTGTATAATCTTCAAGTGAATAATGCGAGGTAAGAACTGATGATCGCGAATTGTTGGTTGACGACAAAAAGTTGTGTAGATCCGAGCATGGGTCTGTTTCGCTTCCTTTCCTCTTCTTCCTCATCAAGTAAGGCTTTTATCAAGAAGCACGCCTACAATTCATATAAAGTGCAGAACACACTCTGGCTTCTGTTCCAAAATCAAAAGTAGACAAATAAGTTCGCATATTCTACTGATCTAGTTAACTGATGGTTTACTAGAGATAAGATACATTCCGAAATCGAAAAGATGATCCCATAACAAGAATCTACTATATCCGTTATCGAGAAACTTCAGAAACATAATTAAAGAAAATAAACCTCGAAAATTACAGGTCACTAAGCCGATTTACAAATTACACCGTTTCAACACAGAAAAAGATGGAGGTTCCAGAAGAAGAAGAAGAAAAATCAAACACAGTACGGACACATAAAAATCAGAGAACTTGTTTTCTGTTTCTCGGCAACCAAACGAAATAACATATCACATATAGAAAACGCCACAATCGTTGAACCACAATCAGATGAGCCAATTATTCAGCAAAAAAATAGAAAATTGAAGGGGGAAAAAACGCACCTTTTGCACAGAGCCAATGTCGTCCAGATTTCAGAATTCGGCGACGAGAGAACAAGTCATGAATCGGCAACGGGTCAACGAAGTTCGGCGAATTCCGAACGAAACGGGGAACATCGAGCCCGAAACCCTAGAAATCTGGCATTCACAGAATTGGGGGAGAAAAGATTTTCCCGTGAGGAGAGACGAGACGAGAAAAAGAAAGATCCAAACAAGAGAGAGAGACGAAAAAGAAAGATGAAGAGAGAGAAAATAAAAAGAGGTTTGGGGTTTTGCTGGAGGTTTGTTTTCTATATTCGTCTTTGAGTTTAAATCATGATTCATAATTTTTTATAGTATTTTTTTTTATAAAAAATATACGTAAAATGAGAATAGTTTTAAATTATAATTCTAAATACATAAACTAAACGTCTTTATGAGAGAGAGATTCGAATTATAATTTATAATTCGTTATAGTATTTTTTCTTATAAAAAATACACGTAAAATAAAAATAATTTTAAATTATAATTCTGACACTATAAACTAAACGTCTCCTAAATTTAAGTTATGATTCATTTCACTTCTTCAAATTTTATTAGAGTGAAAATTTTCAAAAATAATTATATATAATTTTTTTATTATAATAAAAAATTATCACATAAAATTATATTTTAATTTTAATTAAAATTAAAATATAATTTTATGTGATAATTTTTTATTATAATAAAAAATTATCACATAAAATTATATTTTAATTTTAATTAAAATTTTAAATCAATAAATTTAATAAAATTTAATTTTTATTATAATTATATTTAATTTTTTTACTATAATTTAAAATTCTCATATAAAATTATATTTTTATTTAAATTAAAAATTTATATGAGCGACGTAAATAAATATAAGTTCTCTTTTTGCCTCGTTTTTTACCTAACCGACGTGTCCGTATTTACGCGTACGGTGTGAACCCGAAGCTCTAGAGCTATGATCAGGCGCGCGCGGTACCACGGCAAATATTCAAAGGTCCAGCGAAATAAAATAACCATTTGGTGAAATCATGAGGTCAACTTTACTTGACTTTTGACTAATTGGGATTTACGCCAAAAGTGTTTGGCGTGTAAAGCAGGGACTGATGGACGACAAGAGCTTTCATTTTCTCTGACGCACGTGAAGGGATATGTGGTCTGGTTGGGCACGATCATCCATGTACACCTGCAGAAAGAGTGATGTGCATCGGACGGTGGAGTTTGATTGTGACACGCTGTCTGAATCTGTTGGTAATCGTACGATCTTATTTGTTTACTATGCTCTACAGAATACTTGCTTGCAGCAAGCAATCAATCATGTTCATGCAATTTCCGTGTGGTCCAAAATTTGAGAGTTCGTACTTCTAAGTTCATGCTTTCATCGCGTATCCTTTTGGTTCTTCATATGATAAGACCTCATGTATTTTATAATTTTATTGCACGCCTCAAATAATTAAATAATTTTTTTTAAGAAAAACCTCTCCTACTATGAGCCGTTGTTTCGAGAGGGACAACTTAACATTAGAGCTGAATGCTTGGACCTCGTGGCCTAACGGTTTGAAAGGGCACTTTGGGGTTAAAATAATCGGCTGCGCTGATTCTAAATAGAAGAATATCGGTTCTTTTATATATTTTATAAAAAAGTCATATCTGATAAATTAATTTTTAAGTCTGAGTAATTACAAATCAGGTAGAATTTTATTTTTAAAATTAAGGACTTTAGGGAATGGTGAATTATCTATTCGGACCTCAAAATTATAACCTCGAAGACGGAAATTGAACTTTTGAATTTCATACTTTACCGCAAAAATCTCCTTGTAGATGGTGTGATAATACTTTTCTGATTCTTTAACGGGTTAAGGAATGACAGAATCTTTATGGGGACGTTTGGTTCATGAATTCAGAATTATGATTCAGAATCATTCTCGTTTTACGTGTGTTTTTTGTGAGAAATATACTGTAGCGAGCCATGAACCATTATTTGAATTATGGCACGAATCTCCATTCCAAATGCACTCTATAAGATGAATTTTAAAAAAAATAAGCCTCGTTCGTTTCGCTGATTCGAGTTTAGATGTGATTTTATGTGAGAGCTTTTTACTATAGCAAAAAAGTTAGATGTGACTGTTTGTGAGAGCTTTTTACTGTAGCAAAACTCAAATTCTAAACTCGAATCAATAAAACGAACGATGCCTTAATTTAAATAAGAGTTTTTAGACCTAAGTATATACGATCGGTCATGTTTGAGTCAGGATCCAACAATGACGGAATTTCGAGCAAATCCATTTTAGTCTAATCAAACTTGCATCTCTACTAAGGTTGTGTAACCTCCTTGTCCCAAATATGGAAAAATTACCGATGGTCGTTTTAAAAAAAAAAAAAAAAAAAAAAATTTGAACGAGCAAATGGACTAATACATATATATATATTCAAACTACATACAGTAAGTAACTTAAATTAATTTATCCATTAAATCGTCAAACTTCACTTTTATTACGCAAAACATCTAAATTTGAATTATACATCAATTTATGAAAGCTCAAAAAATTGCCTTTGTCCATTATGTATCATTGTATATATGACACCTTCATAAGATGGCCATATCATATTATCTTAATCTTAAAGCTTTCTCTGTTCTTAGGGAACCTTATTTATAAAAATCTTAAAAATAGAAAATCATTTAGTAACGTCCTAAACTAAATAGAGATTCTAATAATGTTATTCAATTCCCAAATAATGATTTAATAATATATCATTAACTTTTTAAAAAAGAGTTACGAGTTTCATAAGCATGAAGAATATTATTACCATATATGGCATGTGCATTTAACGTGTGAGGTGGGTGACCACACCATTACGAGTCTCACTCTTTAATATATCAAAACACACAACTTACAAATATGCAATCACTCATTCACTCAAGATTAAGATATCCGTGTAAAAATGTTTATCAAAGTGAATTTAGTTTTTAATTAAACTTGTTACATACATCAACTTCACTTTAGATACAATCGAATACATATTACATTTGATATATATCAATGCCTCTATTTGAGAACCCACTCAATTAGTTAAGTTAAACCATTTCCTTATAGAAGTGGATAGACATTATCTATACCTACCAATAAATTTTAAAGTGTGTATTGTAGCGACTGCAGTACTTTCGATCAAAACACACACTTTGGTTGAAATGTGCCTTTTGGTCCAGTCAAGCTTAGACATTTTTTTTAAGGGAAAATTGGTAACGATTTCTTTTTTGTTATGTTAGTGATTTTCTAATTGAGCTGATGCGTAAAAAATATTGGGGGAACAGAGAGTGACAGAGAAACGTTCTTAATTCTTTAACTTTATAGGCCGCAAGCGTGCAACGTTCTCAACGGTTGATATCGCTTTAATATTGTCGTTCTCACGTTGACAACGTTTATTTCATTTTGTTGTTGTTTCTCTGCCCGTTGTGCTTTACCACTTGATGTCGTTTTTTAGTTATTGTCATTCATACATTGTCTTTTATTTTTTTATTTTTTTTAATATTATTGTCATTTCCGATTAGTTGTTTTCTCTTTATTTATTTATTTGTTATTATTATTATTTTTCCGATCTGAATCAGAGTAGTGTTGTTTAATTCCTTGATGTCATTTCCCAAGGCCCAGTGATTCTCCCAGCTGCTGCTATCGCTTTCTTATTTCGTTGGGCTCCAATTTGATGTCGTTTTAAAGATGATGCAGTTCTTTAGTTCTTGTCGTCCAAATACCGCTGTTGTTTATACGCCACTATTACTAGTAAGAACGCCAAAGTTGGAGGTGAAGTGAGAGAAACAAAGGGGCCAGAAAACAATGGCGGAGTCTACGCGTGGCTTAAACCCTCCCAAAACCCTCAAACCCAAATTCCCAATTCGTAATACCCTTCTCTCTTCAATCCCTCATTTCACCACGACCACAAAATCCAATTCCAAGAAGTTATCGACCGTTTCTCTGTCGATAATGGCGGACCAAAATCAACGGCGAGACCAGAAACCTTTGACTTTGGATGCTTTCGGCAATGGCCCTCGTAAAGAAGAGCTCTTTGGTGCCATCACAAAGTCCTTGGCCTATTGTCTCTCCGAAACCAATTTGCAACTCACCGTCCCTGGTCTCAAGTCCAAAACCAGAGGAAAGGTAAACCCTAAGACTGATAATGCAATTAAAGATGCCTTTTTTTGGTTTCGTTAATCTTCTTTCCTCGCATTTTCTGAAGTGCTTTTGAGGAAAAACTGAGTTTATTTTTATTTATTTGTTGTTATTGTTATTATTATTTTGCAGGTTAGAGATATTTATGACAGTGGTGATTATCTGGTTTTGGTCACGACGGATCGGCTGAGTGCTTTCGACAGAATTCTCGCTTCCATCCCGTTCAAAGGCCAGGTCATTCTCACCCTAGTTTTTTTTTTTTTTTTTTTTTTATAATTTAATTTAATTTAATTTTAATTTATTTTTAAAGTTGGTTGAATTCATAATAGAGAAGCAAAGTTTTTATATTTGGTTAAATTGATATAAAAAAAATACTAGATACCATGTTTGCTGGGATTGGTTTGACCCTTTAGTTCTAGTAGAACAAAATGGTTTCATGCCTTCCATATTGGGTATATATTATATAAATAGGATGCTAATTCGTCATATACGTTCTCTCTCTCTCTCTCTCTCTCTCTCTCTTTCAGGTTCTTAACCAAGCAAGTTTATGGTGGTTTGACAATACTCTACACATAACTCCAAATGCAGTTGTATTAGCACCCGATGAGAATGTGACAATTGCAAAGAAATGCTCAGTTTTTCCCGTTGAGTTCGTAGGTATGATATCATTGAATTTTTATTTCGTCTTTTCTTTTCATTCTTCTTCTTCTCTCTCTCTCTCTCTCTCTCTCTCTCTCTCTCTCTCTCTCTCTCTTTCCTTAAGCTACGTCACTTTTAGAATGATTGGAATTTGGTAGTATCGTTATCTTTAAGTGATGCAGGATAGGATTTGAATTATGGATGTTAATAGGTTTAGGATTTATCTTTTAGTTTAGTTTTATATTTTAATTTTATTTTGGATTTATCATTTTAGAATTTGAATGTGTTTAGAATTAGGATTATCATTTATCTATAAACTAGTGCATCATTAAGTGAAGGAAAACTTTAAAGTTTTAGTGGAAATGATACTTTCCTAGAGTATAGTGGTATGACAAATATAAATATTCAATTGTAATTTCTAGCAATTCTATGGAATTTTATTATGATTACAACTTCAAGTCACCAACTCTTAAATTAACACAGTTTGTCTGCAAATTTCTAGTTAGAGGTTATGTAACTGGAAGCACTGATACGTCGTTATGGACGGTCTATAAGAAAGGTGTTCGAAATTATTGTGGCAATGCACTTCCAGAAGGTAAGATCCTCCTGTGGTCTTTTGTTTTGTTTTGTTTTTTTTTTTTTTTTTTTTTTTTTTTTGTTTTGTTTTTTTTTTCTCCTTGAACTACAGATCAATCATAATAAACAATACAAGAAAATAAATGGATTCATCTGACGGTGTTTTGTTCTTGTAGGATTGGTAAAAAACCAAAAGCTTCCTGCAAATATCCTCACACCTACAACTAAGGCTGCAGATCATGATGTTCCCGTGACTCCAGATGAGGTTTTAATACATTATATATCATGTAAAATTGTCCTTTCTTTCAAGCAAAACAATAGTAGAATTGTTCTTGGCCTCTGTGATCGCGTGTCTTCTAGTTCTCACAGTTGAGGCTTACGAGAGAAGAAAGGAAAGAGGGATACAAAAATAGAGGGGCTATTGATGTCAGTTTGATAAAGTCTCCAATACATTGAAAAAGTGAAAATCTGATTAGGCAAGAGTTTTCTGAGATTCGATAAAGCTGTTCCTTTGTTTGATATCGTACTATACTTATGTGTGAGTGAAGCCATAAACTCCTTGAAAATGAAACCATGATCAGAACTTTAGTACTGCCAACGTGCTGTTAGGATTGAGTGGAAGAAATATATCTTTAGGCATATGTTTACATGTACAGGCATGTGCGCACACACTATTTGTGGATATGTGAAACAGTCTGTCTTAGTTGGCTTATGTAAGCATTTTCCTTGCAGATTATTAGTAGTGGACTGATGACTGAAGCGGATTATGAGGAAGCAAGTAGGAAAGCATTAAGCTTATTCGAATATGGACAAGTATCCAGAATTCCAAGATGTTTTTCCACTCTTAAATTTTTTGCAAAGCATCTATCAAGTGAACTAGTTATTCGAAAGAGAGAGAGGCAGGTAGCTTTACCGTCTGTTTCTTGTTGCAGCGTGTGGCTCGGGAACATGGCTTGATATTAGTTGACACCAAATATGAATTTGGAAAGGGACGTGATGGTTCCATTCTTTTGATTGATGAGGTTTAGCTCTATTATCCTTAATGTATTACTTGCTCTTTCTCTCTCTCTCTCTCTCCAACACATTCATATGAAATACTGGTAATAATATATTTGATATTTTAATTTAGGTGCATACGCCTGATTCAAGCAGATATTGGATTGCACATTCTTATGAGGAACGTTTTAAGAATGGTCTTGAGCCTGAAAATGTTGATAAGGTGTATTTCTTGTTGTATCGTGGTTGTTATCTCTGTTTACACTAGCTTTTGCATGTATATCCTTTGGTAAAAGTTCTTGGATGATTTTCTTCTGTCTTTGAGCGCACTTAATTCTTCAACCATAGATGTTTCGCCAACTGCCTGAAACTTTCTAGTGATCGGTCTTTACCTTTTGCTTTTCTTTACTCATCAGGAGTTCCTGAGGTTATGGTTCAAAGATCACTGCGATCCATACAAAGATAAGGTTATTACATTTGTTGCAGTCTTATTTATTTATTTATTTATGTTTCTGTGTTTGTTCATGTGAAAATATAAAATCTTACCGAGATGATCCAATGTTTAGGTCCTCCCTGATGCTCCTGAAGAACTTGTTTCTGAACTAGCTTGGCGGTATATTGCTCATTTCATCACACCCTTTGTTCATAATTTGTAACTATGAATTTAATTTGATGCCATTGTGATCATGTATTGTGTCAGAAATTGTGACCATGCTCAAGGCTGATGAGCCATTATCACGCACTACTCTACAAATGGTGCCCCATGTCATGTTAAAGTACCTTCTTTTATAGGCTTAGGTTTATTATCCAACTACATCACACTTCGAATAACGCTATAAGGCACAGCCACCCACCAATAGAAGGTGGGTCCTGCAGCATGGGACCCACGTGTGGGGTTTACCTTCTATTAGTAATGGTGCCCCCAACATTTTTCTTACACCCTATAAGAGAGCATTGTTGATTGTATGCTGTTGCTTACCTGGATAGTCCCTGTCTGTGCGTAGATAAATTCTGATATGTGAATGCTATATTATTGTCGGTTTAAGAATATTGTTCGGTCCTTAAGCTCATGTGTGTCAGAAGAAGCCTACTTACTTCCCAGAAGTTTATAAAGGTGATCTGTTTTGAGATATAAAATCAACTGAATACGCAAAGATAAATTTAATTAAGAATTGGTTCTTGGAAAGGCATTAGGCTCTTATTTGGCCATTCTTTTTGAGTTGCACCTCCTAATGGACACATAATGGCCTTTTTTACTTTGGTTTGTAGTTGTGTGAAAGATGTTTTTGCTCGTCATTATCCAATTGTTTTGTAAAGCTGGTCTTATGTTGCATTATTGTTTTCTAGAGAAAATGATTGTTAGGAACTTAGGATGTTTAACTTTATTCAACTTGTATGAAATAATAGGATGTGCTTCATTTAATGCCGATGTTCTTCATGGACTACAGGTATATTTTCTTGTACGAGACGATAACAAAATTCAAATTTAAGATGCCATCAACAGAGGTAAATCTCATGTTAACTAGATATGGCTTAGTTTGGTATTACTGTAGATTTTGAAAAAATTGCTTTTAGCTGTGCTGAAAGAAAAAACAGCTGTTACAAAAATCAACTAAGTGTTTGGTAAACTATAATTATAGTAGCTGTGCTGGTTCCAAAATCAGTGTAATAGTGTTTGATAATTTATGAGTTTGAATTGTTGTGGATAATTAAAAATTACGACTATATTATATTATACTATAATATATATAATTACAATATAATATATATTTATTATTCTATTTAATATAATAAAAAACTATTATTATATAATATATTATATAATTATGGTATATAATATAATAATATTATTAAAATAATAACTGAAATAATTAAAAATTATGATTACATTATATTATAATATAATATATAATCATTATTATATTATATTAAACAAATATATTATAATTAATATATTATATAAATATGATAAAATAATAATATTAGAGTTATTAATATAATTATGATATTATTTGTTACAATATTACTATTATATTATATTATATTATATTATTGTATTATTATATTATATTGTATTATATTACGAGTCTGAATTTTAGATTGGGAAGATTGTAAATTTTAAATTTCATTAGCGGTATTATGAGTATTATGAAAGTTTTATTAATTGTACTATGTTGATTTCCGCACAATTTAAAAGCTAAAGTTGCATTTGGGCTGTTTCTGATTTTAGCGGTAGATTCTTTAAAAATTCTTCAAAAAACACTTTTGAGGAGATTTACTAAACATTAAAATCAGCTTTTGCTACAAGCATAAGTTGATTTTGGAAGCGAAAAGCAGTCATTCTCACAAATCTCACAGTAACATAATTCTTGTTTCTTCATTCAGGAACCCATACATGATCGCATATCTCGAAAAGTGGCGTTGGCCTTGTCATCCCTAAAGTAAATTAAGGCGTATGAAACACAAGTTTGGCCTAAAAAATGATGGCCATTTGGTCTTTGAGACGCGCTATAGATCTCCATCCTTGATGGGATTTTCTCTGGGGAGAAAAGTTTTGTTTTCCTATTGCTCGTTTCAATGAGGTGAGCGAAACCAAGCCAAATTGTGTTGTAGTTTTCTACAGCTATTTGTCAACGCACGCGCAAGAATGAGTTGTGCTCGTCACCCTATGGGTGATACTATCAACTAGGAAAAATAATGATATAGTGGAATAAATTTTCGTAGATATTCTGCTTGTCCATTACAGTAAAGTAATTGGAAGCAAATGATTTCAGAGAACGTTAAAAGGATAGTGTTTGCTGAATATTTCCAGTAGTCTGAGGGGTGCACATTTCCTACTTCCTAGAATATCTTGCAATAATGTCTTGCAAGGAGGCGTATATACTTTTTTTTTGTTTTTTTGATAATTTATTTTCTTTCGTAATGTTCAAACTGGACATGGAAATAGAGAAAAAAACAAGAAAATTGCAATTTGCAAATGGCTTCTTTTTGCATAGTTTCTTTGGCGTTGCATACTAAGCAAGAAAGTTGAGAAAATTTTAGCTATCCCACTTTGATTTCATGTCAGCTGCCATTCTTTTAGCAGAGGCAGCCTCACTTCCAAGATTTGATTAACCTCTTGTTTTCACTTCTTAAAAATTATGTTAACGAAGAAATTCTCGCACAGGTTGTGTTAATGGTTATTACTTGTGTTAATAGGCAAGATTTGATTCATCTCTTATTTTCGATCCTCATAAATTCATGAGAAATTGGTCTGGGTGGCATTTTTTAACCAATTCTTTTAATAAATGGCTGAACTTTTTTTATTTTACAAAAATGACAATTATGTTTATGTGAGTTAATCAATGATTGACTTATTGACCATTCAATGGTTGACCGATTCATTATTATTTTATCTATAGTTTATCATTATTAAACATGTAATTTGTTGATTGAAATTGATAAATTACAACTTAATTTTAGTTAATTATTAACTAATTTTAATTAATAATAAAAAATAATTGAGTTAATCAATGAGTGACCGCTGAGTCTATTAGTGATTAGTCACTGAGTATATCAATGATTGACCACTATGATAATAAAAAGGGTTATTTTTATAATTTTATAAAATTTCGGCCATTTATGAAAAATATTTTTTAAGGTTATTTGTACTGAAATCCTTAAATTTATCATCTCTCTAAAGAAATATAAGATACTTTCATGTAATTTTTTGCTTACTAGCATTCCTTCTCTATGTACATGCAACTTTTTGTTGATTTTTCTCCTAGCTTGGTTTTCACTTTTCACCTTGAATTGGTTCCCTTTTCTTTTCCATGCTAGCATAATGGTGGCATATGGTAACTTTTTTCTTTCTTTTTTTATTTTTTTAAATACATCGATTATACCTAAGTAATGTTAGAATATTGATAAATAACAGCATAGCGTTATAATGTTTAAAAAACGATTTCATTTTTTTTTTCTCATGATTAATTTTTGATGAAAATGAAAATATAAATTTATATTTTTAAAATGAAAATTCAAGAACTCAAAATTCATCTTTAAATAAACACTTTGCAGTAATTCAAAAATTCAAAATTCAACAATTAATTCTCACATTATGCCTCACACGTGGCTTCAACTAGTGTTTTAATAAAATGCGGTGTTATTGAAATTTTGTGTTTCACCCTATTTTTGATAAATAAATTTATCTTCTACATTTTAAAGTCATGTTAACGACTCCCCCAAAAGGATGCCGATGTTCTTAACATGATAAATACTTTCCAGAATGAAGGTTCTTATTTTTTTTAATACCATTTGTAAAATGCAGGGATACGTTCTAACTGTTTGCAAAACGTAAGGGAAAATGCAGAGAACTTAGAGCGCATTTAGAACTCATTTTAAAATAATTTTTTATTTTTTATATGCAAAATAAAAATGAAAACATTTTCAATCTCAAACAGAAATTATTTTTAAAAATGCGTTTAGTAGTTTTATTTTCAATGTAAAAAAACTCATTAATGTCTATTTCTCTCTCTGCTCGAGATATGAGAAAACGAAAATAAAAAATGAAAAACGATTAAAAGTCGTTTTTCATTTATCTCTCATTTTACACTAAACTAAAAAATTATTTTCATTTATATTTTTTATTTTTATTACGCCAAACACCGTTTTGAAAACGTTATTATTTTTTTTTTAAAAACATAAAAAATAAAAACATGATCAATTCTAAACACGAACTTTAACATTTTGGTAGAAGGAGATAGTCGCCACTGGGTTCCTAAATGCATCAAGTGCAGAAACTTTCTAGCGTGGAATGCGACTGTTGAAGACATTTCGTTATTCTTGGAAAATATCTGCCTTAAAAGTCCATCTCAGTGGCTTTCGTGGGGTCCTGACCAGATAAAAGAGAACCAAAAGTCTTTTGGTCCAACATGTATGTAATCCTTGTATAAATTTGCCGTATTTGCCGAGAACAAAAGGCAGCGGAAACGTATAGAAATTAACTATGGCCAGCGACTCTGTGAAGTTGCTTGGGGTACTGGGGAAGTCCTTTTTCCATCAGAGTTCACTGGGCTCTGAAACTGAAAGGGGTCGAATACGAGTACTTGGAAGAGCATCTCCCAAACAAGAGTCCCTTGTTGTTGAAGTACAACCCAGTGCATGAAAAGGTTCCTGTTCTTGTACATAATGGCAAGCCTCTCGCGGAGTCGCTTGTCATAATGGAGTACATCGACGAGACATGGGAACAAAACCCGGTCCTGCCACAAAGATCCATATGAAAGAGCTGTAGCTCGATTCTGGGCCAAATTTGTCGACGATAAGGTAAGTTTATAAAACAAGTTTGTCTTTGAAACTAAGATATAATCAACAAAAGGGTGAGTTTACTTCCATAAAGTTTACAAGAAGTTTGAGATTTTCAGCACTAGAGAATGAATCATGAAAATTTTTTGGATGTGTTGTATTGTTTGTTCCAGTGTGTACCGGCAATGATAAGTGCATTCTCCAAGACAGGCGACGAGAAAGATAAGGCTGCAAGAGAAGCTCGTGAGAATTTGAAGATCCTAGAGAGTGGTCTTGGGGAAAAGCAATTCTTCGGAGGCGAAATTGTGGGCTTTGTGGACATTGCTGCTGGTTGGATTGGATTATGGGGCAGAATAACCGAGGAAGTTGCGGATGTGCACCTGATTGATGCAGAGACCATGCCTCTGCTCAATGCTTGGTTGGAGCGTGTTCTTGAGGTTCCCATCTTCAAGGAATGCTTGCCATCGGGAGATAAATACCTCGAGCACTGCAAAAACGTTCATAAAATTTCAGCCGCTAGATCATCTTGAAATTTTATACGACGAATCCCTCATTTGTTTCTGCAGCATGATTCACAGGAAAAAGTGATTTCTCTGTTATTGAAAGATGTCGACCTTGAGCCTCTTCATGATGTCATATCTAAATAAAACGGCAATGTCACCTAGCAGTGACACTTTTGCACAACTTCGCTTTTCTTTATCCTCTTTATTTCCGATCTCATAATGATTAGTCATCAAGATAAGCTTTTATTTCACCCGACTTAACAAAGAACAAACTTCCCTGAATGAAAACGAACTTCTGATGTATTTTATGTCTGATCATCCTCTGTAAGGAGTCTCTTATAAATTGTGATCCCATGACAGCGCGTCCACGATCTATGAGATTGTTTTAACCCATTGGCCATGACAATATGAATTTATCATGCAATTCCGAGTTTAACACTCCTTAACGGCTTGAATGAGGTCATACGCCTCTTCATCCATTTCAATTTTATCCTTCTCCATCATTTTGAGGATGTCAAATGCTGGTTTCTGAGAACAAAGATGCATCCTAAGCAAAGACTTATACAATGGCAAACTTGCAAAACCCAAATCATGGGTAGTCTTAACATAGCAAAGAGCATGTTCAACATCCCCCTTTTTCTCAAAATAATCAGCAATGGCCAACACAATACCATCTGATGGCCTCCAATGGCAATCTCTCAACATAGAGAATGCTTTCTTCATGGCGTCAACCGCTTTCTCCATCTCTTGGCTTTTCACCCACCCCTCCATAAGAATCTCCCATGTCTTATAATTCGGGCATCCGCCTTGCTCCATTGTGTGGAGATGTAAAGATTCAGCTTTGTCCATCAGTCCATTCCTCACATACGCACCAAGAAGCACATTCGAGACTCTAACATCATACTTACCACGACTCGCTTCCCATTCCCTGAACACTCTCTCAGCTTCAACAAGATCACTCAATTTGACCAAGCACGACAAGACACACATGTAATTCGCGCAGGTGATTCTCCCGTCCACCGCTTTACTTGCTTCCCACAGCCTAAGAACTTCGTCCTTATTCTTCAAAGAAGCATGCTGCGTTATGAGGAAGAAATAACCAAGACGATTACAGCTAGATAGTTTCTGCTCAGCACTTTTGAGCACCAAACTGGCTTTCTCAAACTGCCTTGCTTTCACATAAACATTTGCTAGAGTGCAAAGACTACTCCAGCCAATCTCAACGCCGCTGTCTCTCATCATCTCTGCGTAAACCATCTCCCCCAGCCAATCTCAACGCCGCTGTCTCTCATCATCTCTGCGTAAACCATCTCGACTGACTCGACCTTCGATATCTCCCCACAGGCATTCATCCAAAGGTTGTAGGACATAACATTCAACGGTATTCTATTTCTCTTCATTTCCTGTATGACAAGAAGCATTTTCCCAAACTGGGATGTGGCCATGTACAGCTTCATCATTTGATTGCAAAGATGTGGGCTCACAATCAGCCCCAACCCGTTCAACTTCGCCATGAATGCCTCGGCTTTCTCAGTGTCCCTTCCCTCAACATAACCTCGGAGAAGCGGACAACAAGCCACTTTCAGCGAAGCAGTGTCTGACACATTCTGGAAATAGTCCTCAGCCTCCATTAGACCTTTCACTTTGATGATCAACTCCATCTTAACGGCGTGGTCCGCCGGCGACATCTGGAACCTTCTTTGACCCTCCAACCACTCCATTATCTGTTTGTTCAAAAAGACAATCTTCTTCACTTAATACTGCAGTAACTATGTTAGAATTAGCAATTGGAACATCACTTTGATGATGAAAATGTTCAATTCACGCTTTTATCTGAGAATAGTGAGAATGATAATGAATTATCGCCATAGTATTCCTGTAAGAGCAACTCTAATGCAATGTCAAATTGATGTGCCAATGTCAAATTTTGGCATTTGAGTGAGTTAATTGGCAAATACTATAATTTTGGCGGCAAATTTTTCATTATTGAACCGAAACAGTGCCAAATTCTTGAACACATTGTGAAAGATTCTACATTCAACAATTAGGCCTTAAATCAAAAGTAATGTTATTGAATGAACAAGCAAATACAGAAATGGTTTTTCAGGCAAAGTGTTAAAAGAAAGAAAAGAGAAAATCAAACAATTTGACCTGAAGAGCGTGGTTGTGGCGCTTGAGCTTCAAGAGGCGAACGGAGAAGCGACGGAGCTCGAGAAAGGAAACCTTGTAGCCATTATCGGCCGAACTCCGAAGCACCGTGGTCGCACAGTCCCTGGGGTATTTCAGCTTCAGAATCTCTCTCTCAAGTTCGTGGCTTTTCGTCTTCGTGTTGAATTCTTCATCGACGGCTCTGATTGACGGACCAGCGTACGAGCGCAAGGATCTCCACAGAGGATAAGCCGCTTCGGGTCGAAGCTTGACGACGACGGAGCGGATTGCCATAGAAAGTACTAGAAACAGAAACGCTTTTGATTTTTCGACAAATAAATACGCTTTTTTGGGGGAAAGGAAAGAATATTTAGAAACGACGTCGTCGGGACGTTTCTTGAGCCCCAATGAAAAACCCCAATAAAAATCCTCTGAACTGAAGAAGAAGCCACCGGAGCCCACCGAAATCTTTCAAATTTTCCGATTTCTCATTATCCTCTTCTGCGTTCTTCGCTTCGTTTCTCGCTCTTCCACTGACTCTGTATATTCGGAAAAATATTTTTTTCTTGGAAATGAGCAAACTGAGCTGGATTGGCATGGTGAACCAAATTAGCTTCGACGATCAATCCATTTTCTTTGATAATTTCGTTTAAAAAATGCATTTTTTCCCCTACTGATGTGTTTTGATGCAGTGTCGCCGACATTTGGTGTCGTCCATGGCGGCGGAGTCGCCGACTTCACTCGGAGTTTTGCTCGACAGAACTCCCGCATTGCTCGAAAACTCGTTTCGCGATCGAGGTAAGCTAAATAGGTATTTTTATCGATCAATTATTATTTATAAATTGGTAGTATAAACAATTATAATTGAATTATATGGTTTCTTGTATTTATTTCAGCTCTGCACTGTTTCGGTTCTGTCTATGGTGGACCTGCGGACTTTGCTGCTTCATTTGGAAAACGTTATATACATGCTTCAGGTTTACTAGAAAAAAGTTGTTTATATGTATATACATATACACATTTATATATCTATATACTGTGTGTATGTGTATTAGTGTATTGATGCTTTCTCTTTAAGTTGTTCTTACTATGTTTTTCTGTTTGCAGGGTTCTCTTGCTCCCCAGAACGAGACTACTACGAAATTCTTGGAGTTCCTCGAAATGCGAGCCGAGATGAGATAAAAAAGGCGTTTCATGTTGTGAGTGTATACGTTGAAACTTATGTAGTTACAAGAAGGAGGGTTTTATCTTCATGTTTTACATCCAGTTTTCTTTGACACTCAGATGATTAGATCTTTGTGTTTTTGATCCGACCTATTTCATGTTTCTGTTGCTTTAAAGGGAATTCTGCATCCATTGATAGCTTGGTTCAGAAATTATTCTCCTGTTTACCCTGTTTGCTGAAAATGCCACAATGGTGTTGCTAGTATTTCAGTATTTTGATTATTCGATTTGTCCCTTTAATTTAATCTATATACTTATTCAGGTGTTGGATATCTGATTAAGGTTCTCTTCCTTTCACAATTCGAGTCACAATTCAAACTTTTACTACAGTGTTTTCTCTCGCAAAAATTTGAATTCAACTATTTTGTTACAGTGTTTTCTCTCACATAAATTCACTTTTTAACTCAAGTTCTCAACTCAAACCTGCGAAAAGAACGGACCCTAAGTTTGATGTGAAGGGTGTATAAGGTTCTGGATAAATGCTGCATATGTTCTGTTTTTTGGTTTAACTTGCACCAGCCTTCGTAGCAATTGAAGAATTCTTTCTCGAAAAAGGGCAAGACCCTTAATTTTTGGCAGCAGTATGAAATAGTCTTGTCATCGTCCTGCTAACTGTTTTATGCAGTTGAAATCATTCTAAAGTATTTATGTGGGATTATACGACTGTTTTAATGGCATCTCTGCTGTATATATGTTTTGTTCTCCATTCAAGGTTGTTGAGTTCAAATTTTTTATGCAGCTTGCAAAGAAATACCATCCCGATGCCAATAAAAACAATCCTTCTGCAAAGAGAAAATTTCAGGAGATAAGAGATGCGTATGAGGTCCTATTCTTTTTCTCGTTGTGCATATGTATCCCTCACTTGGTTTTGTTTGGACAATGAGTTAAAAGAAAAACCTAGAAAGTTGCACAAGAAGTGAGCAAAATATGTTTGTAGAAAGTTCTGTTGGAAGATATTTTAATATACATAAATGCAATAAAACTTGGAAGAAAACAAATGATGTATCTGCCTATCTATTTTTGCACCTCAGATGTATATGTTACTATAATAGCTACTTTAATAACAAGTTCATATTGTGTAAACATATTTTTCTTCAGTAACCTGGATATCAGGATAAAAGCTAGCTGAATTCTCTTGAATTTTGTACTACATCTCAAAATAACAGATAAAAAATTAGAATAAAAAGGGTCTTAAAAACGACCTAACCTTAGATATCTATGATTTCACTTTTAAAATAGTGCTTCTTGGGGATTTCAAAACTCATTGTACATAAACACGCTGTTTCAATTAAGTCACAAATCTATTTAGAGAGCAGAGTTGTTTTGTTGTAATTCCGAAACATTTTGAATGGTAGATCAAACATTTTAGGATATTTGAAAATCATGCCATATTATTTAAGAATTAAAGGTTCAAATGATATAATGATGTTGCTATGCTTCTTTACATGCACATGCATGTATATCTGCAACCGTTTTCCTTAATGTTTATGACTATTTCATTTGCTCTTGGTACAATCCAGACTTTGCAAGATCCTTTGAAGAGGGCCGAATATGACAGGGTAGCAATCTCTCTCTCTCTCTCTCTCTCTCTTAACTGTTGCTAGTTTAGTTATTTTTATTGCTCATCCTCTTTGGGAACATTCATTCTTATATCTTTTCATGATACCTTGTTTGCTATTCTATTTGTTGTATACGAGTCTTTATGATCATAATTACACAAATCCAATCACCATGAATTCTGCAGATATTCTAATTGAGACACGGGTTTGTTTTTGTACTTTTAAAGAAAACTACTTGGATGTGCATGCTCGTGGTACTGGGATGTTGGCACTTTTGTCATTAAGAATTTAAAGTTTCTGCAATTAAAAGCCTGTCTCTCCTATAAATGCATCAATTTAGCATGACACTCCTTTTTTCCCTTCCTGATATGCTTGTTTCAATGTAGATGCGTGCAACTGGTAGAGAAAAGGCAAAATATGATGCTGGTGATACAGAGGGATTTCATTATTCTTCTGGTCCACAGGGATTTCGTTTTGAATATGGAACTCATTTCTCCAGTTCATTCAATAAAATATTCTCTGAGGTATTGTACCTTCTTATCTTTTATCAGTGTATTCTCATGTCTTAATAAAAGATAGAATCTTCTTAATATTGAATTTTTACCTGACACTGCAGATCTTTGAAGATAACTTTGATCGTTTTGCATCTGATATTCAGGTTTGCTTGATTTTCCTCAGGCTTTCAGATGCCTAATGACTTAGTTATTGGTATTTCATAGTAAATGATTGTCGCAACTTTGATGTGTCTTTTCATAGGCGGAGTTATCCCTATCTTTTTCTGAAGCTGCTAAAGGATGCATAAGAGATCTCTCATTTGATGCATACGTTCCCTGTGATTCTTGCCGTAAGTAAATCTTAATTGTCTAGTGTTATCTGCCACTTAAAAAGCCCTTGCATCACAAACAATATTTTGAGGGGGGAAAAAAAAGAATTACAAAAGAATTACAAAATTTTTGTGGAAAAATAGGAGAAGAAAAAATATTTCTTATTCTCTGAATTAATTCTATACAGCCGGCCCTCTTAGGGTTTTATACACAAAAGTAGAATCTCCTAGATTACACCTTATCCCATTATTCATGGGATATCGTGAAACTAACTGATTACCTTAATCCTAGGGATACAAAATATAAATTTCAAACTTTCCTAATATATCCTATTTACAAAATCAATAGATTGCGTTTTCCACACTCCCCCTCAAGCTGGTGAACAAGTGTTCACTATTCCTAACTTGGACACAAGATTCTGAAACACTGAACTATTAAGTCCTTTCGTGAGTACATCAGCAAGTTGACCCTGTGTAGATACGTAGGGTGTACAAATTAGGCCACTGTCTAGCTTCTCTTTGATGAAGTGTCTGTCGATTTCGATGTGCTTTGTTCTATCGTGCTGTACTGGGTTGTGAGCTATGCTGATTGCAGATTTGTTGTCACAGTAGAGTCTCATTGGGTCATCCCACTTAATCTTCAAATCTTCTAAAATAATCTTCAACCATAGCAATTCACACACACCCTGAGCCATCGCTCGGAATTCGGCCTCTGCACTAGAACGAGCTACAACATTCTGTTTCTTGCTCCTCCACATCACAAGGTTTCTACCAATAAAAGTGCAATAACCGAAAGTTGACCGTCGCATAGTCTGCATCTGTATACGCTTCAAGCACTACTCCTCCATTTCTTTTGGACAAAATACCTCTGCCTGGTGTCCCTTTGAGATATTGCAATACTCGGTATGCTGCATGTGGATGTGCCTCCTTCGGATTATGCATGAATTGACTAATCACACTTACCGCGTATGCTATATCTGGTCTAGTATGAGATAGATAGATAAGTCTCCCCACCAAGCGTTGATACATCTCTCTATCCACTGCGACATCTTCTTCTGCTTCTCTGAGCTTCAAATTTGGATCTATTGGAGTGCTCGCCGGCTTGCACGCGGTCTTCCCAGTTTCTTTGAGAAGACCTGTAACATATTTTTGCTGTGATGTGAAAATACCTTGCTTGGAATGAGCCACCTCGATTCCCAGAAAATACTTTAGCCTCCCTAGCATCTTAATCTCAAATTCTTTAGCTAAACATCGACTGAGACGCTGTCTTTCCTCATCATCATCTCCCGTCACTATTATGTTGTCAACATATACTAAGAGGACTGTAACTCCCCTTAAAGATGAGTGTTTGACAAACAGTGTATGGTCTCCTTGACTTTGCCGATATCCCATAGCTGTCATTACCTTTGCAAATCTTCCAAACCATGCTTGCGGCGATTGCTTAAGTCCATACAAGGCCTTCTTCAATCTACATACTGTGTGTGCAGCTAAGTTATGACCATAACCCGGTGGAACCTCCATGTAGATTTCCTCCTCTAGTTCTCCGTGCAAAAACACATTCTTGACATCAAACTGTTGTAGCTCCCAATTATAATTGGCTGCTAATGATAACAAAACTCTTACCGTATTCTTTTTTGCCACCGGAGTGAATTTCTCTTGGTAATCAATCCCATAGGTCTGGGTATACCCCTTAGCAACCAACCTCGCTTTATATCTTTCTATTGAACCATCTGCCCTATATTTCACGATATAAACCCATTTACATCCCACTGGTTTCTTCCCTTAAGGCAATTTCACAAGCTCCCAAGTTTTGTTCTTCTCCAATGCTTCCATCTCCATATTCATAGCCTGTCTCCATTTTTCATCAGTTAAAGCCTCAGACAAATTGGTTGTAGGGATGACAATAGTATTTAGGCTGACAAGAAAGGCTTGATGGGATGGTGAGAATTTTTCAAAGGAAAGAAATTGTGCAAGTGGGTATAGAGGTCGACTTACACATTCTCTAACTCCTTTTCTAATGGCAATGGGAAGATCCTGATCATCATTATTCATGTAAGTTTTAGAAAAAGGATTAGAAATTGTTACCTCATTTCCAGAGCTCGGGTTGGAGTCTTGAACTTGCACAGATTCCGGGATAGCCTTCTTCCTTCTTGAAAACACTTTGCCTTTGCCAAATCTTACATTCTCAATGGCAGAATTTAGGTTGTCAGGCTCGGGTTCAGTGGAGTGAGGTTCAGGTTCAGTGGAGTGAGGCTCGGGTTTAGGAGAGTGAAGCTGGGAAAACTTGGGTTTTGATGGATGAAGATCAAGAGATAGAAAACCCCCCCTGTCCTTATCTTCCACTATTGAATTCGCCCCCTGAAGATAAGGATCATTGAAATAGGATTTGTCTTCATGGAAAGTAACATAAACCGAGATAGAACCTTTTTGAGGGAGGATGATAACATTTGTATCCTTTCTGAGTAGAAGAATAGCCCACAAAAACACATTTGACTACCCTTGGATCTAATTCCCCCCCTGTTTGGAGTATGGATATGGACAAATGCCACACACTCGAATATCCTAGGAACTAGATTATTCGTAGTGCGTAGATTTGGATAGAATGAGGAAAGCACATCCATTGGACTTTTGAAACCCAAAATCCTAGAAGGCAAACGATTTATAAGATGTGCAGATGTAAGAACTGCTTCCCCCCAAAGGGATTTAGGCATATTTTTCTGGAACATAAAAAATCGGGTGGAATCGAGAAGATGACCATTTTTCCTTTCTGCCACTTCATTTTGCTATGGAGTATTGACACATGATGATTCATGGATGATTCCTTCCTTTTGGAAATATGGAGTGAGGACTTGATTGAAATAGTCCCTAGCATTGTCGGATCTGAATCTCTTGATATTGACCCCAAATTGGGTCTTTACCATAGAGCAGAAATTTGGAAGGACATTACTGACATTGGATTTCTGTTTAAGCAAAAATATCTAAGTGACTCGAGTACAATCATCAATAAATGAGACAAACCATTTTGCCCCTGTCACATTAGGAATAGTAGAAGGGCCCCAAATATCAGTATGAATGAGATAAAAAGGAATAGAGCTTCTTTTATTACTGATTGGAAAAGGTACACGTGTTTAGCCAGTGCACACACTTCACAATGAAAATGTTCAATATCTAGACCTCCAAATAAGGAAGGAAACAGAATTTTGATAATCCTAAACGATGGATGGCCAAGTCGGCGGTGGTGAAGCCAAAATTTGTCTTTATTTGATGAGAGAACTTCTGAGACAAAAGAGTGAGATGTTGTGCCCTTGGTAATGCTCGATTGACTGGTGTTTCAAGAAGGTAGAGTTCATCATGTTCTCTAGCACGTCCAATCGTCCTCCCCGAACCTTCGTCCTGAAATAAACAATAACTATGGTGAGAAAACACTTTGCAATGTGAATCTTTGGTAAGCTTTTGGATAGAAACAAGGTTTGTGGTCAATCGGGGAACATGAAGAACATTTTTTAATGTCAATGATAGGCTTATTTTAACATCTCCTATGCCTGCTACAGTGGTTAATGATCCATCTGCGGTAGTTATTTTTCTACTGCTTGAACATGGGGTATATGAGGCAAACATGTTTGGTGAGTGGGTCATATGGTCGGTTGCACCAGAGTCAATGACCCAGGAGCCGGTAAGGGTTATATTTGAGACATTTAATCCAATGAAAAGTGAAGACTCACCTAAATACGCCAATGAACAAGTACCTGACGGTTTGTCGAGATTGCCTATAAGGGATCTTACTCGTTCGATTTCCTCTTGGCTGAGACTCCTTATCTCTTGCAGTGTTCCCTCACTTTGCTGCCCTGCTGCAACATGAGCTTATCCATGACTTTTCGGCTGCGCTCCTTTCTGCCCCCCCTCACGGCTTGGTGGTTTCCCATGCAGCTTCCAACACTTCTCACGGGTATGGCGTGCCTTCTTGCAATAAGTGCACCATAAAGTATCTTTGTAGTCTCGGTTTTGGGTCTTCTGCTGACCAGCCTTTGACATTCTCAAGTGCCGGTGCCTTTTCTACAGTCATGGCTAGTTTGCTACCGCCACTAGCCAACATTGCCGAGCCATCAGTGTTCTTTGGTTCAAGCATTATTTCTCTTCTACTCTCTTCTCCCGAATGATTGCCACCACCTCATTGAACATGGGACCTCTTGCTTTCCAAGAATCTGAATTCTCACCAAGTCAAACTCCGGGTTGAGTCCAACAAGAAAATCATAGACTCTATCTTGCTCAATAAAGGTCTTGATAACTGCAGCATCTTCAAGACACTTGGTTTTAATCACCCTATAATGATCGAGTTCTTGCCATATGGCCTTCATTTGATTCGCATACTCAGTGACCGTTCTTTCTCCACGCTTGCAGCGATTGTCTTTACTTTGATTTCGTAGACTTGAGCATCATCCTTCGCCTTGGAGTACGTTTGTTGAATTGCATCCCATATATCCTTGGCAGTGGCCAAGAACATACATGTATCGCTAATTTCCGGAGTCATGGAGTTCCACAGCCATGCCATGATCATCGAATCCTCCTCATCCCACGCCTCAAATCGTGGATCTTCTGGTTTTGGTCCTGTCCCTAAGAGGTGGCTGTTTTTTCCTTTCCCTTTCAGCACAGTCCGAACAAGTTGGGACCATTTAAGGTAGTTTTTTTCCACCCAGCCTATATGCAGCCTGAATGTTCTGCAATTCCCCGACCTGTTGAGGCCTAACGGTTTCTGCATCCTCCGACCGTGTTGTAGCGGTTGTCTCTACCACCTCCGACATCCTCAATCAAACCAAGCGATCTCTAGGCAATTAAGGCCGGTTGTGTCAAACAGAATACCAGCGATGAAGGCTGATACAATCTAGGCACTCTCTTACGGAAGCATCCTGACAGCAGTGGCGACAGGGCAGAGAAAAGAAAAAACAACCTTTGCTGATGAAGGCCACGATCAGAACACGACAGCAGCGAACAGAGGCAACGACAGTTTTGGTGTGTTCGTACAGTTTCGTACAGAGTGACAGTGGTCAAAGTTGCGGCAGCGAAATCAATGGAACTTCAAAAAAAAAAAAAAAAAACAGCAGCAATGAAGGCTTCTGGAGAGAGTGATGATGGATATGGGCAATAAAGGCCCTGTGATGAGGCTTGGCAATGAAAGCCAAGAAAGAAACGGCAATGAAGGCCTAAGAAAAATAAAGTAACCTAGGAAACCTAGGGCTCTGATACCATGTGAAAAAATAGGAGAAGAAAAAATATTTCTTATTCTCTGAATTAATTCTATACAGCCGGCCCTCTTAGGGTTTTATACACAAAAGTAGAATCTCCTAGATTACACCTTATCCCATTATTCATGGGATATTAGGAAACTAACTGATTATCTTAATCCTAGGGATACAAAATATAAATTTCAAACTTTCCTAATATATCGTATTTACAAAATCAATAGATTGCGTTTTCCACATTTTTCATCTCTTTTGAGATAACCAAAAAGTTCCGATGTATATATTGTACC
>NW_010361652.1:182500-193145 GCF_000414095.1 Morus notabilis
AAGTGTTATTCAAGTTGATGAGGAAAGTACTGACTCTTTTATTTCTGACTTCCCTGCTTGTGGCATTGTAGGTTGCTAAAGATCCTATCTTTGCTAGAGATGGGGCTGATGTTTATGTGGATTGTAATATCAGCTTTACACAGGTCAGACTATTACTCTTCCGCATGCATCATTAATAGTACATGGTTATTTATTTTATTTTAAATGAACTTAAGTTGTTTGTGAAGCCCTCAAGGTTTGAGTTTATTTCAGGCAATTCTTGGCGGTAAGGTTCAGGTACCAACTTTGTCTGGGAAGGCACAAGTACAAGTAAGATGTTGGCTTTGTTCTAGTCTTTTTTGTTACTTTGCATATGGCATGTTCTTCGCTTCTTGTGTCTATTGTAAGGAGAAAAAATTGTTGAATTTCTTGTACACTTTCCTATTCACCATATGGCCAGATTTGCTTCATATTCGAGTCTGTTAGATTTTGTCTACGCTCATTTTTTTGGCCAACTATTCCTTCATGTAATCTCAGATACCTAAGGGAGTTCAGCCTGGACAGCTTCTGGTACTAAGAGGCAAAGGTTCTGAGAACTTTGATTCCGTGCTTGAAAGCTTGCTACTTTTTTTTCCCTCCACTATGCTTAACCTTTACATTTTTGCAGGACTACCAAAGCATGGCCTTATTTTTAACCATGGAGATCAATACGTGCGGTTCAGAATAAACTTTCCCACGTAAGTTCAATAAAATGTGTTTCGTTCACAGTTCTATTTTATCATCTCAACTTTTACATTGTCCACAAATTTCCACTGTTTACACCATTTCTATTTGTTTTATCCCATCATCAGCGAATTAAATGAACGGCAACGTGAAATTTTAGAGGAACTTGCAAAGGAGGAAATAAATCATGGAGACAACAGCCCGAGTCAAGAAAATTGGTGAGGTTTTATTTGCCTTATGGTATGCTTGTTGCTGATGCTTGCTTCAATGTTTAATATCTCTAAGAAACTATTTAAACAATGCCACTTTTACTGTAGGGTTGCATACGGTTATTTGATGCTTAGCTTTTTATTGTTTGAATCCTTTATGGTGTGGCTTGGTATAAAAGAAAAACATGCATGCACTTTTTTATCCGTTTCCAGTAGGGGTGTTCACATATTAGAATCCTAACAAATCCTTAACTATGATATTGGAAAAGTCCCAATCCTTGCCCAATCTCAAACTTTTCCAATCCAAGATCTATCGGATTTTGCATATTAGATTCACGGATTCCACGGATTACAACCTTTAAAGTTAATAAGTATATTACACATTCATACAAAATGAAACACAAAATGTATTCATCATTTATTAATATTCCTTTAAAGTTCAAAGTTTGCAACATTCATAAACCAAATAAATATAGCATAACATAAAATAGTTCAACAAATTCTAAATTGTGACAACCCAGTTAAACAAACTAGATTCAGTAAGAATCAAAGTGAAATTAAAATTTAACTTAAAGAAACTATATATGAATATATACAACATGTTTCGAAAAATATATATGTATATATATAATATGTTTTGAATTCACGGATTTTGCGGATTGAGAAATGCTCCGTAAGCCAATTCAAAACCTATGGATTGAGATTTTTCCAATGCGGGACCAATCCAAAACCCCTCTCAATTTAATCCAAATCTGGTGGCGAGGACTCGGCACATTTATGTACAAGCCAATTCTATGAACACCCTTTTTTCCAGCTTGTTTGGCACCATTTTAAAAAAAATATTTTTGGGAACTAAAAATGTCAAGTTTCCAGGAAACATGCTTGGTAAACTTATTTTTGTTTCTTTTTCAAAATTTTTATTTTTAAAGAATAATCTAGAAATAATCACCAGCTTAGCAGACTCAAGCACGAACTATTAATCATCATTTATGAAATTTGTAGCTTAGATAAACCTGGCCATTTCCCTAAGCGTTTTGGATAATGAGCAATGGCATCTAGCACTTTGCTTCATCTGTAGAACTAGTTGCTGCTGAATCTTTTCCGAGAATTTGTTGCTGCTGAATCTTTTTGATTGCATGTCCATTCGGTCATTTGGTTTCTCCTGATTGTAATGAAGATCTTTAACTGGGTAACAGGCTTTATCAGCAGCTATGTACTGGTTGAACTTACAGGTTGCAGAAAATTTTTGAACGTTTTACGGATTCAAAGCTTGTGCTTGAACTATCTATCTTCATGTTGATTCTTTTCTTTCTGAGCAAAAGCTTGGCCTGAACGCTGGCTGAAGGCAATCTTGATAGAGTTCTTGGGGGAATGGTCAATGATAGGAAACGATTGCTTCATTCGTCATCTTTTGTAGTTCCAGTGACACAAGGTATCAATTCTCTTTCACAACCATCACTATTCACCCTTCTCTTTCTTTCAATTCACTGCCAGGAATTTATTTATGCCATAGAAATGATTATGTTTGGTTTTTAGCGTAGTGCTTTCTATACCTATTCTTTGAGGAGCCTCTATGGTAAGGTGGTATGCTCCAATGTTTTGCTCCAAGTTAAGACAGTAGAATGTATATTGATAGCATAGTTATGATCTACAGGGCCCTGTTTCTCAGTGCTTCTATAGTTGTATTTGAGAGGTCAAAGGAGCAATAATGCTGAAATTTATGGTGACTTGATAATTGTAAGGTCAAAGGAGCAATAATGCTGTATTTTGGGGCAATTTTATTTGACGCCCCCTCTTCTTCTTTAAAAAAAAAAAAAAAAAAAAAAAAAAAACACTTGGGAAGCTTAAAGAATTCCATGGCAACCGTTTCCCCAGTGCTGTTTTTAGGCTCGAAATGCAGGCAAATGTAAATAAAAGATTATTCACCCAAAAAAACTTGCCATAAGATTTCTCTTATTCGAGGTGCATTCAACAATAAAACTATTTGGTCGCTTAATTTCCTCCACCTGCTTTTCGTTGCATACGGTTAACTGTTCCAAATATATTTGCCGTATTTGTATATGACCGTTTGGTCACCAGTTGGTTGAACATTGCGCTTGGCACATTATGTACTAGCCGATTTTATTTATATTGTCTGTTCCAAAACACCATACCATCCTAATTCTGGTTGGTAGGTAAAATTATTTGTGAACGATTGTAAGTGAAATTTTTGAACCGGTTGGTTCATTGGTTCAAATAGAAAAGTTTAAACAGAAATTTAAATTTTGTGAGAGAATATTGTAGCAAACACATGCTTTTCATGTGAGATTTCTTCACTTTTAATACTGCCAAACTGAATTCGGCTCGAAGGTTGTTGGGCTATTTGCGAATGACAATTACTGAATGCTGTATTTTGTAACTTGCATGGTGGCGCAAGCATGGAAAGTTGCAGCCTTGTAGGTATAACCTCCTCTAAAGAATTGGAATATAGGCTTAGCAAGGTATATAGTAGTAATTTTCTTAGCGGGAAAAGGAGGGAAAAAAAACAAATTTTCTTTGGTGGTTCTTTGCTTTTAACCTTCATATTTCGATCATAAATCATTTTTTATGTATATTTTTTTAATTTAATATGATTTTAATCAGATTTAACTGTTAAAAATAAAAATTATCGGCAGGAGACTATAGTAAGATCTAAACAAATAATAAAAATAAACCGACTTCGTGTAAACACATTACTGTTCTAGTTATAAAAAAAAAAAAAAAAGATTACTGTTGTACAATATTCATATACACACATTGCCTTTTCCTTCTTTTTTGATAAGATCTTTTTATGAGTACGGGAGCATGTAGCTTCAACACAGCTCATAATTATTTTCAGGAAATAAAAAGAGAGGGAACATATGGCTCTCCTCTCAAACGTATTATGCAAATAAAAACCAGGGGTCTAACTATTAACTTTTTCTCTATTTTTTAAAATGAAAAAGAGACAAATACCCTTAAAATGTATAGATATGAATTTTTATTTTTTTTTAGTTAAATAACTATTTTAATTAAAAGAGTAATAATTAAGAGTAAGATAAAAATTTAAATTTAAACTCATGCACTCTAAGGGTATTTTCTCTTATTTTGAAAATAAATAGAATTAAACACACTAATAGATACGAAATTTGTACTTTACCTTTCTTTCACACTTGTACGACAGCCCACTAATTATTGATGGGAGAAATTACAAAATACCTTCAACTTTGTTCTCATGGATTAAGAATCTCTCTTTCTGTTTTTGGAGTATTCTGAATTTGAGGAATTTCTGTTTCTAGGATGAGCTTCTTCTTAGTCTTCTTGTTTTGTTTGAACTCACCATAGAAGTAGGAGATAAAGCCCCAGAGAGAGAGTACAAGGGACACACCTTTCTCTGCTTGGAAATTTTCTTGGTAGAAAATAACAGCAAGGACCTCAGTAACTGGTAGAAGAACCGCAATGACAATGCCTGATAGCAAAGATGAGGCACAGAAGATTACTCCTATTGCTCCCAAGAAGAAACCTTGCCAGATTATTGCACTCCACACGAGCACCACGTAGTACTTGGTCTCGCCTAGCTCAAATTTCTTTGCTTCTCTTGGAATAGCCTGCAAAAAAATAATAATAATAAAAAAATAAAATAAAAAGAAAAATAAAGAAACAAGCTCTTAAAGCATTTAATTATATCATATCATCATCGACCAAATCGAACATTAGCTTTGTTTTTTTATTTTTATTTTTTTAACCTTTTGTTGTCAAGTAATTGTGACGGTTTTTAAAAGATGATGAATTTATGAAAATCACATCAAAGTTAAAGAATATACGTGCACAACATTTACTTGAACCAAAAAGATAAAATAGCAGTAAAAGCACCTGTAACGGTCAAAATTCTGTCCAAATGTCTCCAAAAAGTGCGACACATTACAGTGGATTAGCTTAAAAGGAAAAGGTTGAAAGTTTCGTCAACTTTGGCTACAGTCTTATCACTTCTTTCGAGATTTTTGGCCAAACACATCTTTGGCCTCTACCTCCTCTCAAAAAAATAAGAAAAGATGTTTATTTCTTATATTCGTTTATAATTTTAAATCGTGATTTATAATTTTTTATAGTATTTTTTTTATAAAAAATCACGTAAAATGAGAATAATTTTAAATTTATAAATTAAACGTCTACTAATATATTTATAGAGACGATTTTCGGTAGCTGTTTTATCGGTATGATCAGTTTTTTGACTATTGAATCTAATTAAAATCAAATCAAATTAAAAAATATACAGAACAGACAATTTTTGATGTAAATCTGACTGTTAAAAAAATAAAATTATTAATAATTATATTTTTCCGATCTTACGAGACAAAGTCTCATATTTATAAGGTTTTCTTTTTTTCTTTCTAAGTATCTTGTTAAAAAAAACAAATTTCATTTTTTAAAGTTCAATTTTATAACTTAAAGTTTTGTAGCAGAAAAAAAAATGAAATTTGCTTATTACAAGAAAAAAATATTATACATATTTTTTATGAAACAAATATATATATATATATATATATGTATTCATCGAAACAAAAAACTATATTTATCTTCAATTAATTAACCGTAGGTTTTATCATTGTAATCCTACACATTAGGGAGAATGGGAGAAATATCGTATTTAGTAGGATGCAAATTATACCATATTTTTTAAAATAGTAGATTATAACATAATTTAATATTTTAATTATCTAATATTATTAAAAACTCAAAAATACTTTTAAATCTCGTTTTCCACCTTTCTTCTAATTCCCCTTAAAGCTCTATTTTTTTTTAAAAAAAAGTAAATTATAGCATATTTTTTAAAAATAGATAGATTATAGTATATTTTTATATAAAAGATAGATTATGGCTTGCACCGGCAATCGACGGCCGCCTCCGATGACCATTTTCTGTCAGCCAGCACTGGTGACCATTTTTCTGACAAATGTTTTCCGGCAACCGTTTAATACTATATTTACCGGTAAATATTGTATTTATCTAAAAGTCCGATCATCAACTCTGACAACTATTTAACACTGTATTTACCGATAAATATCGTATTTACTTATAAAAATCATATTTATCAGAAAATTCAGCCACCAACTCCAATGACTGTTTAACATTATATTTACCAGTAAATATCATATTTACTAATAAAAATCATATTTGTCTGAAAATCTGGCCACCGACTTGGCGACCGTTTAACACCTATTTAGCGGTAAATATCGTATTTACTAGTAAAAATCATATTTATCTAAAAATCTGACCATCGACTCTGGCGACCGTTCAACACTATAATTACAAGTAAATATTTTATTTACCAATAAATACCATATTTACTAGTAACTATCATATTTATTCAAAAATCAAACCACAGACTTTAATGACCGTTCAACACTGTATTTACTGATAAATATCACAAATTTAAAATTATAATTACTTAATATTTACTGATAAATACAAGATTTACTATGTTTAAAAATAAATTATTAAAATATTTACTAATAAATATAACATTTACTAAATTTAAACTTATAAATACTTTACTAAAATATTTAAAAGTAAATATTATATTTATCGATATTCAAAATTATAATTAGTAAAATATTTTTGTAAATATAGTATTTACAAAATTCTAAATACAAACACAAACAAATGCAAAACCAAATTTCACAAAAATTCCACAAATTCTCGAATCTCAATCACTATACAATCCCAAATCACAAACTCTGATTACGAATAAAAGAATAAAAAGCCATCGACAGGCAAACACAATCACAATCACAAACACAGATCACAAACTCATATTTGAACCAATCTGCAAAAATCCTTCGACCTTAAAGCTGCCGTCCATGACATCGCCGGAGCTCTGATTTGACCAGATCCGGTACCCACTTCGAAATCCAATGCCACCATAGACCTCTGACCAGACCATATCGTGACAAAAATCAAGGACCTCCGATCTCAAACTCGATCTTTGTGACACAAAGCACACTATCTGAATTAGATCGTCGCAATCAAAGTCTGACGAGATCGGTTGAACCAGATTAGCGACAGCCAGATCTCTGCAATTCATTGAACCAGATCAGCTCATTGAACCAGATCTGCTCAATAACGATTGAAAATCGCAATCTCCAATTTGAAAACCATAGCACATAGAGTCGCAAAGTAAAGAGGGTCGCGAAGGAGAGGGACTCGCGGATGAGAGAGGGTCTCGGAGGAGAGAGATAGTCGCGGAGGGGAGAGAGAGTTGCGATGGAGAGAGTCGCGGAGGAGACAGGCAGTTTAGTTCGCTGATTCGAATTTTTAATTCGAATTAAGATGTAATTTTATATGAGAATTTTTTATTGTAATAAAAAAGTTAAATGTGATTGTTTGTTAAAATTTTTTACTGTAGTAAAACTCGAATCAGCGAAATGAACGGACCGGTCTCGTTTATTTTATCGATTTAAATTTTTAATTTTAAATTTTTACAGTAAAAAATTTTTAAAAAATATCACATTTAATTTTTTCTGTTACAATAAAAAACTTTAAAAAAATATTATATCTTAACTCAAATTAAAAACTTAAATTTATAAAGTGAACGAGGCCTAAAAGAAAATCACCCAAAAAGGGAAAGAGAGAGAGGCCGTGAGAGTAAAGAGAGAGAAAATTGAAAGAGAAAAAAAGGAAAAAAATCTTAAAAGTAAATTTAAAAAATAAATTTTCTAAAATCAATAAAATACTATAATTTTAATTTACCAAGCTTGATATATTATACTATTTATTTTAAAAGTACCTATAAAATATGTTATATCCTGTATTTTCTCTTACTAGAATAAAGTATCATGATGAGATCCACTTGCTATTTGGCATTTGCCAAAGAACAAAGGAGTCGGAATCGTGTAGAAATATGTGTTGACACAAATGCGGACGAGGAAACAGCTGTTTCACAACTAGTCGAGACCTGAGTATGACCGAGATTTTTTTTAAGGACTTACTCGTTTTGTAAATTTAAAATTTTAATTTAAATTAAAATGTGATATTTTTTAAAAATTTATAATTATAATAAAAAAATTAAATATAATGAGGAAACAGCTGTTTCACAACTAGTCGAGACCTGAGTATGACCGAGATTTTTTTTAAGGACTTACTCGTTTTGTAAATTTAAAATTTTAATTTAAATTAAAATGTGATATTTTTTAAAAATTTATAATTATAATAAAAAAATTAAATATAATATTTTTTAAAAATTTTTAATCGTAAGAACTCAAATTAATAAAACGAATTAGGCTTATATTTACACAACACAGGTCCTTGCTGCAAAATTTTATCCATTAACCAACTTGAGCGTTTCCCATTACTTGTTTCTCTTCCCGGGTTCAGTCGTCCCCTAGGGTTTTAGTTTTTTACCATCTTTCAGCTTCCAATTCCGCAGAACAATCGAATTCCTTCGTCTCTAAGTTATCATCATCACCATGAAAACTCGTACAGCGGACACGCCCATATCGGCGGCGACGCCAAAGAAGACGCCGCCGGCGAGGAAACCGTCCGCCAGAGCCAAGCAGCTGAAGAAGAACCAAAATACTCCGCCGATGACGGAAAAACCAGAACAAAGATCCGGTTAGTTAGTCCCGAACGGTTTATTATTATTTTTTTTTCTTAATCGCTGAATTCAATTTTCGTTCATAGGGTTTTGAATCGATCAATTAGGTTCGGAATCAATTTTGTGACGACTTTTGATAATCGGACAATATAGATTATGGTTCTCAGGGTTTGAATTGATCAATTCGGTTTGGAATCAATTTTTTGAATTTTTATGGTTCGGCATTATAGAGATTAGTGTTTTGGTTTTCCAATGTTGTGTTTGTGCTTGATGAGTAGGTGAAGAAGGTGAAGCAACGCCTGGTTCTGTTGAGGTGACACCGACGACGGCGAGAGCCGGTAGAGTCACGAAGTCATTTGCGAGAAGAACGCCAGCGAAGATGAGGACGCGTAGCTCAGAAAAAGGCGGTGTCTCGCGGATGCCTGAACCGGAGGAGTCTTTAGTTCTGGGGAAAACTGAAGAATCAAAGGAGGAAGTGGGGGTGTCAGAGGTTGTGGAAGGAGTTGAAGAACACTGTCAACATAGTGACGAAAATACCCGAGAATCTGCAGTGGAGGAAGGTCAGGATGTAGAGGTTGAAGAACCCATTGTTGAAAATGTTGGAGAATCTTCTATGAAGGAACCGGAAATTAGTTCTCGTGGACATGTTGGAGATACTGCAGAACAAGGAAAACCTTGCGTTGTGGAGTCTAGTGTGATATTGAAAAATGAAGCGTCTGATGGTGGAACTGGAAAGGATGAACAGAAAGCGGAGAAAGTAGAAGAGGAGTTGACGGATGGTGGAGATAAGGAGCAGCTCGATGTTGGGTCTTCAAAAATGGAAGAAGACGTGAAAGAGGGATTGCAAGGAGAAGTTTCTGAGTCTGTAAAGGAGTTTGATGGTGATGAGGGAGTGGAATACGGGGAAAAGTTGGATCTTGGAGAAAATGAAGATGAAGAGCTTCGAGAGAATGATACAGATGAGCCTGCTGAGGAAACTAAGGCACTGGAAGAGGAACAGAGGGAATTGACGGCAATCGTGAAGGAGCGGAAGAACAGGAAAGAGAGGGAGGTGTTTGTTGGTGGGTTGGATCGAGATGCTGTGGAGGAGGATGTGAGAAAGGTCTTTGAGAAGATGGGAGAAATAGTTGAAATTAGGTTGCACAAAAGTCCTTTGACGAATAAGAATAAGGGATATGCTTTTGTGGAATATGCAAAGAAGGAGCACGCAAAGCGAGCATTGTCAGAAATGAAAAACCCAGTTGTATGATTCTACCTAGCTTTCTTTCCTTTATGTATCGATAAGTTTAGTTCTGTTCTGATATGTTCAAACCAATGCAGATTCATGGAAAGAGATGTGGGACCGCACCAAGTGAGGACAATGACACGTTGTTCTTGGGCAATATCTGCAATACATGGACCAAGGAAGCTGTGAGTGATTAGATGCGAATAATTTAGTATATCAACAAATAATTTCTAGGCACATGTATTCTTTAGGTTGTAATAGTTCTTTATACTATGTGGCATGTCAGATTAACCAAAAGCTGAAGGAATATGGCGTTGAGGGTGTTGAGAACATTACTCTCGTTCCTGACCTTCAACGTGAAGGGTTGAGCCGGGGTTTTGCATTCATTGAGTTCTCATGTCATGCTGATGCCATGTTTGCTTACAAGAGACTTCAAAAACCTGACGTTATTTTTGGCCACCTTGAGAGAACTGCCAAAGTTGCTTTTGCTGAACCTTTACGCGAGCCTGATCCAAACATCATGGCCCAAGTTAAGTCAGTATTTGTTGACGGGCTTCCACCTCATTGGGACGAAGACTGGGTAAGAGAGCAATTTAAAGGTTATGGAGAAATTATACGTATTTGCCTGGCACGGAATATGTCAACAGCAAAGAGAGAGGATTTTGGTTTTGTTGATTTCTCTACCCATGAAGCAGCCGTTGCTTGTATTGATGGTATAAACAATTCGGAGTTTGCTGATGGGAACTCAAAGGTATGGCTTTATTAAGCTTGTCAGCCTATTATTGTTGAGACATTAGGTACCAGGGACTTTGAAGTAAATGAATACAAATTGTGTAGTTGAACAGGCTTTAGGACTCGAACATGTTAATGTTATCTGTGATTTTGTATAATAATTTATTTTCCTGTTTTTCACTCTTT
>NW_010361652.1:207225-220972 GCF_000414095.1 Morus notabilis
TAAAAATTTTTAACTATAAAAATTTAAAATTAAAAACTTAAATTAATAAAATAAATGAGATTAAATAAAAAATAAAACTCGGTACTTCTTAGGGACAAAATCCTCTCTTTTTTAAATCTTAATATTGAATTATGGAGATCTTAAAGATTTTTTTGAAACTCAATATTTTATTCTCTCCATATGACTGGACTTTTCTGGTTGTTCTGAAGCGGCAGTCTCCAGAGTCGTGACGCAGTATCAGATCCACTAGTTATCAATTTGCTTAAATGATGGAACTATAAAATTATAAAAAAATTATAAACAAAATAAAATTATGAATTATAAAAATTATCTAATAAAATTATAAAAAAATAATATAATAAATTATAAATTATGATTTGAACTGTAACACAAATTCTCCTAATTAAACATCTTTTGAAAAAAAAGAAAATCAATTCTCCGGATATCCCAACAACCAAGGAAAAAGAGAAACAACAATAAACGACAAACCAAAAACCAAATAAACAAACAAACCTGGAAATCTTTGTTGACAATCATGCCGACGGTGCAAAAAGCAGTGGCGAAGAAACACATGACCATCTGAATCTCCAACACCAGGGAGTAAGTAATCTCCTGCTTCGCCTTCTTGTAGACCAGCTCCATCAACGGCAAGATGAAGCCGTAGAGCACCGCCGCCCCCACCGTCATCAGGAACCCCATCAAGTACTCCTTGTTGCTCTCCCCCTTGGGCCGGTCGCCGCTCGTGTGGAGCGCCAACACGGCTCCTGCGATCGTCAGCAAAACGACGGCGTTTACGGAATACGACGTGAACTTCTGCTTGACGAGGAGGTAGGCGAAGGCGGCGGTGAAGGCGAGCTGGGAGGCGATGATGAGGGCGGAGGTGGAGACGGGGAGGCGTGCGACGCCATAGGCGTAGATGTAGTCGTCGAGGCCGGTGAGGAGGCCGACGCCGGCGGAGGCGAGGAAGAGGAACGGTTTTATTTCGAAAAATTTGGCGGCGGAGTTTTGGCGGCGACGGCGGTAGAAGGAGAAGGCTAACGGGAGGAGGATGATGGCCCAGCCGCCGGTCTCGAGCCAGCTGGAGAGCCAGACGCGCTTGCCGCCGTTGAGGAAGTAGAGGCGCATGATGAGTGGGCCCCCGCAGTTCCCGATTGATAGGAGGATGCAGTTCAGTATGAGGAGGGCTTTGTTCTGCCTGTTGCCGCCGCTGCTTTGTTGTTCTGCCATTTCTGTAGCTATGGAATATACAATGTGGGGATTATTGTTACTACCAATTTTTCTACAGGACAAAGAAGAATAGGAGAGTAGTGATCACCTCGAGAAAAAGAAATATATATATATATATATATTTTTTTTTTCCGCCTTTGTTTCTTGGAGTGACGTAATAAGGAGTAATGGTCAAAAGTGGAGGACTAGATAAATACTAAGAGTACGTTTGTTTGGAGGATTCGTTCTCTGATTCTAATCATAATTTATAATTCGTTATAGTATTTTTTCTCACAAAAAATACACGTAAATTGAAAATAGTTCTAATCTCATGATTCTAATCCATGAACCAAACGGACTCTAAAAAACAAGGTTAATAGATGTGTCAGTCCCTCCCTAACTTTGAGTAAACTTTGAGCACAGTAACATTTTGATATTTAATAATTCTTATTCTTAACGGTAAAATTGACGAACGATTTTTGAAATTTAACAATGATAAACGTGTGTTCAAGTGGAAATTTAAAATTTTATAGAAAAAATATGTATATGCAAAATTTTCTCTTTGTTACTATTAAAACCTATTAAAAACTATAATATTTTACACGTACTATAACTGTTTATGTAAGATTCTCTATTATGTATGCGATAATAATGTGATTATCTAGAATAAATTTCAAAAAAGTTTGTTAATTTTATTGTCAGGAATTAAAACTGTCAAAAATATAAAAGTTCAAGAGCTAAATATGTTTAAATTAAAAGTTTAAGATCCAAAATGTCATTATACTCAAAGTTTAGGGACTAATAGAGCCATTAACCCTAAAAACAAATCTAAAATTTTTGATCTCCTTACAATCACTCTTTATACATATAGGGTCTGTTTGGTACACAAGATTAGAGAGGGTTGGATAGTATTAAATTTTTTTTATAGGAAATAGTATTCTATTTGGTGAAAATTTTAAAAGACTAAATTGAATAAACTCTTATTCAGTCCATGTTTAAATCCCCTTCTAAGGGAATTTGACTATCCACTATTTTTATTCCAGTCCATGTTTAAATCCCCTTCTAGGGGAATTTGACTATCCACTATAAAAACACGAGATCAAACACACCAGATTGCAAATTAGAGCACATTTGGAAAATTTTAAGGGCCTATCAGAAAGATTTATAAAATTTGGGGTCAAACTGTCTTTTTTTTAAATTGAGAGGTCAAAACATAATTTCTTGTGACTTAAATATGTTAAAAATTTATATTTTTACCTTTCAAATTTGAAATAATTACAATTAGATCCCAAAATTTCAAAAAATTGTGCAAAATGCCTTATCCTAATAACCTAACACCAAACATGAGGTTTTATTACATTAAATTTTTATCTTGTCCTTTCTTATACATTCCAATCCAATCCAATAAAGTCATAATATCATCATATCTTGTGCAGCAAACGGTCATATCTTGTGCAGCAAACGGTTCTATATAGGACTATAAGTTTGCTTTACCTTTGAATAAAAAAAAATTCTGCAATTGTATATGTGGAAAAATGTGTAGATAGAGGACACAATTAAGAATACATTATTTAGGGAAAAATATTTATGATGACCATATTTGAAAAAAAATATTAACTACAACGAAAATGTTTAGGCACTCTCACACCTGAGATAAGTTATTTAAATAAAAGCATATACTATAGAGGAAAGTTTAATAAGGTACATTTAAACACACGAGACTTAAGAATAATAATAAAAAAAAGCAAATGGAGTAAAATGCACTTTTCAATCAAAACATGCATTTTGGTTAAATATGTTTGTATAAGCGGGTGCGAAAAAAATATATTTGAGTAGAGATATATGCGGGAGTAAGTGGATAACAAGTTTGGTATTTATTGGACAAATGTTAGTTTGGACTGCTAAAAAGGAAAAAAAAATGTAAGTAGGGATATGCTTACGAATAATTAAAATATCATATAGAAGAAAAAGAATATAAGTAGGATTCATTTGAGAAAAAAAAATAGTGTGACAGGGAAAATTAGGAAAAGGTGTTTCAATAAGTCATAATTAAAGACATAAAATATATAAAAAAACATTGAAATGAAAAGAAAAAAAAGAGTGCTCCATCAAAACAAGTGTCGTTTTGGTCAAAATTACTAAATAGAAGACATATTGGTTATATTCATTTCAGAAAAATTCCTTTCATAGGGATAAATCAAACGGAAAAATACAAAATAATAAAAAATAATGGAATAACCAAAGTACAAGGTTCTCTAGTTATATATACGTATAAAATAAAAATAAGGCATATTTAACTATTTATGTAAAACAATTTTTATCGAGATACATTGCAAAAAAAAATAAGTTAATAGTACATGTGAGAAAATTAATTAAGGGAAATTGATGTTTAAATAAGGGCACATTAAAAATATATTTTAACAAAGAAATTAGGAAGAATAAGTAGTTGCAAAATTCGTGTTCGCTAAAATAATATTTTAGAGGATGTAAGAAAATTTTTAAGTTAGTGCTGTGCATATGACGAAAAGAATTATTTTGTGATAGGGAGAAATTGGAGGACGTAAGTGTTTTGATGAACAAAAAAGACAAAACTAAGAAAACCGGGAAAAAAAATAAAGGGGAACAAAACTTGGAGGTCAATTTGAAGAAGTTGTATTTGAGAGAATATAAAAGAACATTTAAATGAGGACACATTTCGAAAAAATTATTACTCAACAAGGATATATTTAATTAGAAGGAAAAGGATATTCTGATGATGCGCATTTAAAATAAAAAATATATCATTAGACAGGGGAAAAAAAAAGATAAAAAATAGAATAGTAGAAAGAACTGCCATAAGGCAAAAGAAAAATAACAAATATAAAAGTGCAATAATAACATACTAAGACAAAAGGTTTTGTAAGGATTTTCAATTATTATTATTAGTACTACTACTACTCTTGTTTTCAAGATAAAAGGTTTTGAGTGTAAATTGTCTCTATAAAAACAAGGCTTTTAGTCACAACTTACTTTTAGTCGCAACAAAAGTTGAGAATAAAAGTGTAAATTATCGTGACTAAAAGTATTAGTTACAATATACTACGTAGTCACTAAAAAGTCTGTGGCGTAAAGTTTTAATCACAAGAAAAACTTATATTGTGAATAAAAGTCAATTAGTCAGAACATTTTTTTATCACTCAATATTATCATATTTACAATTGAACTAGAATTATTATTAAGACAAAAAGCTCTTTAGCTATACATTTCTCCATGACTAAAAGGTTTGAGTCACAACATTTCTTTGTGACTAAAAGTAAACTTGATATATTTATCAATATTACATATGGCATTATCATTAAGAGAGTCTTAATTAAATAAATAACATAATAATTTAAGACATCCAATTCATAATAATTAGATCGGTGAACGAAATGACATCAATCGAAGATTGACGACGACTTGTCGGTGAGAACAAATCAATGACGGAAGCCAGCAACAACAAGGAACGAGATGACAGAGAAAGAAGAGAGAGGAGAGAGAAAGAAAAAGAAAAAGAGAGAGAAGAAAGGAGATGAGGGAGAGAGAGAAGGGAGTGAAGAAGAGGGGAAGTTTCAGAAAGTTTGTGGCGTAAAGTTTTAATCACAAGAAAGGAGATGCGGGAAATGGAAGTTTATTATGTGTCAAGGCTCAGTAGATCCGGCGGCTATGATGTGGTGTGAGTGTGCACGTATAAGTATTTGAATCGTTGGTGGTGGTTCCAACCGGGCTAAAGTACTTAATGGGCGTTCGAAGTAGATAATGATGGTAAGACTTCTGACGGTGGTGTGGTTCGCTTAGGCCCAAATTAGGTTGAAGAACACGTGCTCTAGGGCTCTCTTTGTTGCCAAAATCACGAAAATGCTCATGCAAACAATGTTAGAAAATCTGAAAAATAATAATGAAGAACTTCACGAATGAAGAATGGTGAGAGGATTAATCATGTAGTTGATGGAGGAGTGACTCGAGAGGTGGATAAGACTTTTTGATGGAAAAGGGCTCCAAAAGCAGTTTTCGGGCTGCTTTGGAGGCTTTGAGTATGTAGCTGCGCTGGTGGATAAAGCATTGATGGAGAAACATGATATGGAGGAGTCTGATGAAAGAGCTCCGAGGGGAAATGCAGGTCACTCTGAGAGTGGAGAGACCGTTTGGAGCACTCCTTCCAACGGTGGACGAGAGCGGCTCTGAGGTTGGAGACTTGAATACTTCTGAGAAAGTGTAGAAGAAACTCTTGAATCACTCATATAGTGGTGGAAAAAGATTTGAAAATTGTTCTTGAGGAGTTTCTAAGGAGGTCAATACTTAGAAACTATGAAGTTCCTCAAGAACTTGAAGAAAACTCCAAGTCTTTGTAGCAAAAAACTTGAAACAAGCACTCAAAGGAAAATGATTTCTCAAGAGTTTCAGCACTCTGATGGTGTTTCTGATGTGCATGTGTGTTGGTCTCTTGTGTATTAAAATGAAGAAGGTAAATGAGGTATTTATAGGAGGAGATGTGAGTACTTGACAGCTGCTCTGATAAAGGTTTGAACACTCATTTCTGTTTGGAGGAAGGCTATTAGAGGCCTTTCTAGGTTTGACAAAGAGATGGTCTAGAAATGGAATGGAAGATTCTAGAGTGGGAGAAATGGAGGCGGGCTGTCAGAGCATTCCCATTCCGAGGAAAGGTGTCAGATAGCTTTTTGATTTTGACAAAGAGACTTACCAAAAATAGGATGAAAAGTTTCTGGAAATTTACTCCGGCGGCGGTCTGATGAAGTAAGGCAGAAGCAATTTTGTTCGGAGCAAAATTCTAGCTACCTTGTCGGAGGAGGCAAAATGACACCTTAAAAGTGGAAATACTTGAAGGCTAAGTTCCGGATGTTAGACTGACGTGAAGTGACTTCAAACCTAAAATCTCTAAGAGTGTTTAACTCAACTAATTGCTCCGAAGTTTTTCCTTATTAGGGGTCTGATCGTGTGTCAGACCTTCATTGGAGATTGTTTGTATAAGAATGACCAAGTAACAATTGTACTTGCTCTGACAACAGATTGCTCCGACACCAGGTTGCTCTGAATGCGCACGAGTGCTCCAAATAGACAACCTGATACGAAAAAGAGCTGGGAAAGCATGCGTGCCACGGGAAGTGCTCCGAGAGGCATGTCTGATTGGGAGAAAAGCCTCCAAATGAGCCAAAACTAATGGATTTCTCAGGCCTTTGAACTGGAGAAAATTTTTGAACAATCAGGCTTGGGTTTTGGGCCTTTCAAGGGTTGAAATGAAAGATTTTGGGCTTCCGAAGACAAGGGGAAGGGTTTCTTGGGTTGAATCCTCCATCGTCCATTCATGTTTAATTTGACTAATTCTGAAAAACCTCCCAAGTGGGTTTCAAATTGGGTCAAATTAAGGAAAAATAGGCCCATGTGATCATTCATGGCCCATCAAACCACAACCCACAGGAGTTCCCCGGGTGTGGCTTGGGTCCACAAAACGAGCCCAATTATGTCTCGGGACCTAAAGGATTGGGCCTGGACCCAAAATGGGCATGATATGAATTTAGGTATCAACACCATGTATCATGTTTTCCATAAATTATGATTTAGTATGTTTTTATTAAATTTTTTTTTAAGATAGAGTTTTGTTAAGTTACATTTTTAGTTCATGTTCTAGAAAAGAATATTTTGGTTATGTTTATTAATTTGGATGATGTTTTAATTGAGTAATTTTTATTTATCCGTTGAGTATTTTAAAAAAAAAATGCGTTTTAAATTGTTAGCTTTTCTTTATTAATTTGAAGTTTATAAATTTCTACATTACGTTCAAGTAATCTATAAGTGTTTAAGTTTTTGATGAGTCTACTAACATCTCTATTCTACTTTTCACACACTCTTTTTCAATAAAATATTTTTCTTACTAAATTACCCATTTATTTAATTTTTTTAAGAATAGGAATATTTTTTAAAAATACTCATTACACACCCCAATATTAAAAAATAATTATTGCCTTCTAAAACTCACGGCTTACATTGAGATTTGAGAAAAATCCTGATATATGTATATATAATATATATCTTTACCTATACACTAAGAGCGAATCCATTTCGGGGGCATTTGTTGCCCGGATTAATTTCAATAATAGCACTCCTAAATAAATAAGTATTAATTTTAGCATCACTTTTGTATATTTTCAGAGTTAGCATCACCATGTCAGCAAAAGTGGGACCATGCCGTTTTTACTTGAGTTAAAATGACAATTGTGCCCCATTTCAATTTTAAAACATTGAATATATATTATGAAGCCTTTTATAATTCAAATATTCAAAGTAGAGAGAGGAGGAGGAGAACGAATGCGGGTGTGCACAGAGACCAAGAAACCCCAACGACCACCATCGTCTACCACCTTGCGCACTGACGAACCCACGATAGCAAAAACCCACGACAACGAGAACCTACACAATCACGCGACAAGAACCGACGAACCTTCACCGGAAAAATCAACGCCTAAACCTTTTCGTCGAAGAAGAACGAACTGAGAAAACCTCACCCTTTTCGTTGGAGAAATCAACCACGAAATAGACGAGGTTAATGGCGGATTCCGAGACAAATGTGAAAACTTTGTTGGCTTTTCTTGTTTATTTATTTTTTTTCTTAGGTATTTATTGTTTTTTTTCTTTTACCATTTTCTATCATCTTAGAAAAAAGAAAGGCTTTAGAGGAGGAGATAAAAACAGATAAGGTCAGTTATTTGAAATTTTTAGGGGTCATTGGATTGTCATTGTGCTCCTTATTCGGTATGTGACTCTACTTGATGGATGGTCATATCATTATGACCGCTTGGTAATTTTATTATGATTGGTCATAAGACAGGCATATCGTGCGGTCATAGTAATATGGCCGACGATCATAATTACTATGATCGCCCATTAGGCAGGCAGGCGCATAATGCGATTGCCTGACTGATGAGCCTGTAGTCATAGCATTATGACGACCGCACAATTGTCAGGCTCATAATGCGACTGCCTGACTGATGAGCCTGCGGTCATAGCATTATGACCTTATGTCATAGTAATGTGACCGCACAATTGTCAGACTCTTAGGAGACGTTTGGTTCATGGATTAGAACTATGTGATTAGAACTATTTTCGATTTACGTGTATTTTTTGTGAGAGAAAATACTGTAGCGAACCACGAATAATTATTCGAATCAGGGAATGAATCTAGGTACCAAACATCCTTTTAGTGTGCCAATCATAGTACTTTTTTTATGGGCGGTCATCAGTCATAACACTAGAGGAATGAGGAATTCATCTTCATCATCCAATCTATGTACCTTTTAAAAATCCGCACCGATATTGCCGACACCAATATTTTGTTTGGCTTCATCACTATGACATGAAACGGATGTTGGTTTCACCGGAATGTGGTTGCTTTCTCTTATCTCAGGGGGCAACGCTTCGGTCACTGCCTCATCCACTATATCAACACATATTGGAAATTTGTTGAGCGAGTGATCATCCATCTTCTTTAATTATAGGTAGAGTGTGACATTATAGTCAGACGATATCTTCACAGGAGCTTCCCCATCTTCAACAACATAACTTAAAGATGAACTTTTTTCTTGTGGCCGAATCCGAAGCACATTTCTCACCAAATCTATAAGACAATATAAGTTGTGTTGGTCGGGACCAATATCCCCTTCATTTCACAACCGACGTATCTCGAAGTACGGTCCCAATGTCCATTGTACTTGATGAAAACATTCAATCCAACAGTCATTCCTAAATAAATTTAAAAATAATAACTGCTAGTCAACATGTAATTACTCCTAGTCGGCATAAAGTCATTAGAAATTGCCAGTCATAACACTGTGTAATGGCCGGCCATAAGGCAGTCATAGTGTGCCAGTCATAACACAATGGGTCATTTCAGTCATAATATTATGACAGTCCGGTCACATCACTATGACTGCCTTATGGCCGGTCATAATACTATGATCGGACTATGACCAGCCATTTTGACACATACTGTTATAATTTGACTCATAGATAATGACTCATATTATTATGACTGACTGATCATAGTATTATGACTGGACATATAACACTATGAGTCATAATACTATGACTCCTAAGATCAACTATGTCTTTGACGTGGTGGTCATTACAATCAGTTTACATATAAATTATAAACCATCCAAAATCTCAAATTGGCGAAGGATAGTATCAATTCCTATCACATTAAGTTCAATCCAATCATTTTTTGGAGTTCTATGTACTAAGTCTCCCGAAAAATAAATTTAAAAAGAAAAAATAAAAGAAAAACAAAAAAAATTGTGTAGCAACCTTGATCTAGTGCACAACGGGAGTATTGACGATGAGGAAATGAAGGCGTAGGAAAGAGAGAAACCGAGTACAGAGAGAGGCAGAGAGGCCAAACTTGAGAGAGAGAGAGAGAGAGAGAGAGAGAGAGAGACATAGAGAGAGAGAGAGAGCTAAAAATGTGGTGTAGAGAGAAAGAATGAGCATGAGAGAGTTGAGAGTCTCTTTGAGGTGCTTTTAAATGATAATTTTGACCTAAGTGACATAGAAGTCATTTTTCCTCACACTGCTGACATGGCAATGTTAGTTGTGAAAGTATACAAAAGTGGTGCCAAAATTAATAATAATTTATTCAAGAGTACTATTATTGAAATTAACCCTTTGTTGCCCCCTTCGTTGGCCTATCATGTTTTTTTAATACTTTTTTTTGCTTTTAGCTTTTTTTTTTCTTTTTTTTTCTTTTTTGTTTTTGCTTTTTTTAGTTTTTCTTTTTCTTTTTTTCTTTTTTCTTTCTAATCTTTTTTTATTGTATCTTTTAACTTCTAATTTTTATATATCTCATTTCAATATTTTTTTTACGGTTATCTAAAATATTATTATTTTTTTCAATTATCTTATTAAATTAATTTATTCTCAAATATATGCCTAAATAAACATATGTTATCTGTGATCTTTATAAATTTTAAGTTCAGTTCTAAAACATTTCATACGAGTATGTTCTTAATTTTTTTTGTCTGTCTTTTGCTTTAGATTTGTTTTCTTTTATCATTGTTTATTCTTTTTTTCTTGGTCTTTACCTATACACTAAGGGGACGTTTGGTTCATGGATTCAGAACTATGATTCATAATCATTCTCGTTTTACGTGTGTTTTTTGTGAGAGAAAATACTATAGCGAGTCACGAATCATGATTCGAATCATGACACGAATCCCTATTCCAAACGTCCCCTAAGAGTTGGGTGGGGGTGGGCGGGAGTGATTCGTTGCCCCCCTTTCGTTAGCCCCAACATGTTTTTTTAATACTTCTTTTGCTTTTAGCCTTTTTTTTTTTTTTTTTTTTTTGCTTTTTTTTAACTTCTTTTACTTTTTCTTTTCTTTTTTTCTTTTTTCTCTCTAATATTTTCTTAGTGTATCTTATAACTTTTAATTTTTATACATTTCAAATATATTTCATTTCAATATATTTTTATTACGGTTATCTAATATATATATTTTTTTCTAATTGTCCTATTAAATTAATTTATTCTCAAATATATGTCTAAAGAAACATCTCTTATATGTGATTCTCATAAATTTCAAGTTCAGTTCCGAAACATTTCACACAAGTATGTTCTTATTTTTTTTTTTATCTTTTTTCTCTGTCTTTTGCTTTAGAGTTTTTTTCTTTTATCATTTTTCTTCTTTTTTTTCTTGGCGATTGTATAATAGTTGTTTTAAATGAGTCACGTGCATAACGCACGTTTTTAACTAATATATATATATATATATATTTATCTACTGACCATCAAGATGTCCCTTGTATTGTTCATAGTTTAAGCCGATTGAATTCATGTCACCGAGATGACTTGTTCTTGATTATGTACTTTAATATCTATGGATTTTTATTTTTATTTTTTTTTAATATCCATGGATGGGTGAAGTGGTGCTTAGGAGATTTTCCTTTACTCGTCCCCTAAGCACAATTCCCGTAGTATTAACACTTCCTTTCAGCACACTTGAGTTTCTTTGTGGATATTTGCCTTCTAATAGCAGTAGAATGGTCTACATGATTCCTTCCATGCAGGATGAAAAAAAAGGATAAGTTTAGTTGGTGGGTAAGTGACAAAGAAAAAAAAGTAAAATAAGACAATTTAATTGGTATTGACGTATTGATATTTTAAGAATGATGTAACAAGTACATCTGGGTGACTTAAAAATGTGTGTGTGAAAAGTAGAATGTGAGTGATTTACTTGTAGGGACTTTTTTGAAATTTTAGGAGGGATGTAACTAGTAGAATGGGGAGTGGTTTAAGAATGTGTGTGAAAAGTAGAATGAGAGATGTTAATAGCCGCACCCTTAAATTTTTCATGTTAAAATTAATAATAGCCTGTAAGGTCGGTCGTCACAAGTCATATAACACAAAATGTCAAATAGTAATTATATAAATAACAGAAACATGGATAGAGATGAAAAGCTTAACCTTCAAACGTCCTACTAAACAATAAAACTATTAACAAGATAATTTAATGATCAGCTGTATAGACTTTCATAACATAATCAACAAACATGATTATTGAAACATGCCCACAATATACTATTTGACAATGGTAGCTTAGTAATTATGCTAGTCCACCAACAAAATTTTTTCTTATCTTTGTCAAAATATTCTTGTCTTTATTTCTTTTTTTGGATAAGAAATAATTTCATGTCTTAATCAAATATAAAACCTTCTTAATTCTGAATTTTCACCTGACACTGCAGATCTTTGGAGATAATTATGATCATTTTTCATCAGATATTCAGGTTTGCTTGATTTTCCTCTGGCTTCCAGATGTCTAATTAATGAATTTAGTTATTAGTATTTAATAGCGAAAAAATGGTTGTGGTAACTTTGATATGTGTTTTCATAGATAAAGTTATCACTATCTTTTTGTGAAGCTGCTAAAGGATGCATATATATGAGATCTCTATTTTGATGCATACGTTCCCTGTGATTTACCTTAAGTAAATGTTACCTCTCAGTGTTATCTCGTAATTAGAAAACCCTTGCATCACAAACAGTATTTCGAGGCAATCATTTTTTATTTTAACAAAAAAAAAAAAAAAAAAAAAACATATGCATCTCTTTAATTTGGGATAACCAAAAAGTTTCGGCATATATATGTATTGTTCCCCTTCCACCAAAACCTACGCCGTTTTTTATTTTTCTTCAAATATTCTGCACTCTTTTCCCGTACTTTTATTCATCTGAAAGATGTTTATTCCAATTGTGATTCAGATCCGCAACGAATCTTTATTGAGTGTGTTCAATTGACTTAAGAAGAAAACAACATTATTTTGATGTATATTCCTTAGGGTTTGATGTTAAAAAGATACATAGTGCAATATTGAGAAGCTATGTCACTGGATTTTCCCGTCTGATAATATATAGCAGAGGGCACATGCTATTCTAAATGAACATTCTTATCAAGATGGCGTTTTATTCTCATTCGTGCTTTATACAAATTTTGTTTTATTTATATGCAGACATCAAAAACAATCTTTTGAGTTTCTCTTATAATTCTCTGTCTCATGATCATGCAGATGGACGTGGCTATGCACTTGAGGCCAACACAAACCTTAGTGCTACTTCCCGAGGTATTGCGAAAGTAAGTGCTTTAAAGATACACCGTTGATGATTAACATGCACTACTTGTAAAGGATCAGGCCAAGTAATCAAGGTCAATGTCAATTCTAGTCAGCTGTTCTTCTCTTGAGTTTTACTGCTGAACAAGAATAATACTGGCAGTTTTATATTTATCATTTGCACGAATATTGCAAGTCATGCAAAAAGTCAAAAGTTACCATACCACCTCCAGGTTGGTTATTAATTTAGGCCCGTTCATTTCACTCATTTGAGTTGAGAATTTGAGTTAAATAGTGAATTTATATGAGAGAAAATATTATAAAATTTGAATTTTTTATAAGAAAAAATACTATAGTAAAAAGTTTGAAGTGATTCGAATGGTGAAACGAAGAAAGCCTTATATTTTGAAAATTAGTTGTTTTAAAAAGTTTCACATGCATGGCTTGAGGTTGCTGATCAGTAATTTGTAGTATGGGCCGGCAGCATTTGCAACTTATACATGGAACTCTGAGAATCGTCTTAGAGTCAAAATAGTTTGGTGTGAATTGCTTTCGCTGTTTAATGGAATTCGCGGAATCATAGGCCCTGTTTATTTCCCTTCTCGTTTTCATTTTTCACAATTTTCGAGAATAAAAAATGAAAACGAGTTAAAAAAACGCGTTTGGCGTTAAATTTTTGAAAAATTAAAAACAAAAACGTTCTTGTCATTATATGAAAATCTGAAAATGATTTATAATCGTTTTCATTTTTTCGTTTTTATTTTCTCTCTTCAGCAATTTCACGCTACCTTTCTCTCTTCAGCAACTTCACGACCTTTCTCTCTTCAGCAACTTCACGCGACCGTGTGACTGCGCGCCTTCCCGCCCCACCGTCTGCGACTGCACCCACCGTCTACGACTGCCC
>NW_010361652.1:221258-225812 GCF_000414095.1 Morus notabilis
ATATTATTTATTTAATATATTTAATATATTATTTATTTAATATATTTAATATATTATTTATTTAATATATTTAATAATATTATTTATTTAATATATTATTACATGTTTTCAAAAATTAAACCACCAAACGCAGTTTCAGTTTTTTTTTAAACTGAAATCAATCTCTGAATAAAACTACCAAACGATTTTCAGAAATGAGTCCAAAATAAAAATAAAAACATTTTTGTTTTTATTTTCATACAAAAAATAAAAACGTTTTGGAAACAATTCCAAACGCACCCATAATGTTTGGCTATACATTAAACTTTCCTCTTATATGTGCCAGATTATTGCACTCCACAAAAGCACCACGCAGTACTTGGTCTCCCCTAGCTCCAATTTTTTTTTTTCTTTTTTTTTTTTTGCTTCTCTTGGAGTTGGAATACCCTGCAAACAAATAAAAATAAATAAAAAGGAAAGAGCTTATTAAGCATATGATTACATCATATTATCATCATCCAGCAAATCGAACATTAGCTTTGTTTCTTATTTTTTATTTTTTGACCGTTTGTGGTAAAGAAAATATATGTAGTTTTGCAAAAGAGGGTGAATTATACGCACAAAATTTGATAGAACTTGATCAGAAAGATCCAATGGTTGAAAGGTCTAACTAATTTCCAAATTCTCTATTTTTCTCTAAAAAGTCCGACACATTTTCATTGGAATAGCTTAAAAGGAAAAAGTACTTGAAAGTCTCATCAATAATTCTCGGCTGATTGATCGCCCAACAACAAAAGAAAAAAGAGAAACAATAATAATCGACAAATTTTTTTTAAAAAAAAAAAAAAAAAAAAAAAAAAAAAAAAAAAAAAACGACAAAATTTTTTTAAAAAAAAAAAAAAGGCAAACCTGGAAATCGTTATTGACAATCATGCCGACGGTCCAAAAAGCAGTGGCGAAGAAACACATGACCATCTGAATCTCCAACACCAGGGAGTAAGTAATCTCCTGCTTCGCCTTCTTGTAGACCAGCTCCATCAACGGCAGGATGAAGCCGTAGAGCACCGCTGCCCCCAAAGTCATGAGGAACCCTACCAAGTACTCCTTGCTGTTCTCCCCCTTAGGCCGGTCGCCGCTCGTGTGGAACGCCAAGACGGCGCCTCCGATAGTAAGCAAAATGACGGCGATCACGGAATGCGATGTTAACTTCTGCTTGACGAGGAGGTAGGCGAAGGCGGCGGTGAAGACGAGCTGGGAGGCGATGATGAGAGAGGAGGTGGAGACGGGGAGGCGTGCGACGCCGTAGGCGTAGATGCAGTCATTTAAGCCGGTGAGGAGGCCAACAGCGGCGGAGGCGAGGAAAAGGAAGGGTTTTATTTTGAAGAGTTTTGCAGCTGGGTCATGGCGGCGGCTGCGGTGGAAGTGCTGCTGCTGTCAGTGTTATTGCTGTTGCTTTGTTCTTCTTGCATTTCTGTGCCTAACATGGAATAGTGGGGTTGATTCATTTTATTTTATTATAGGAGACAGATAATTAAGACTCAAGAAAGTGACATCTCCTTATCGGAAAATGATCTGGTTTTTCGCGTTTGCTTTTTGGCGTGAGATATTAATAAGGGAATAATAGTTATAAATGGAGTACTAGATAGGTATTAAATTATTAGATGCTTCTCTTCTCAAAGTCACTCTCATTCTATATACAAATATAGTAACACAGTTCGTCTGTCCTAATTGCCTGTCCATCCAGTGTTAATTCTAAGAAAAGCTTTTGACAAACGTAACTAAACGGATGGTTAAAGGCAAAAGTTATGGAAAAAGAAAAAAAGAGAGAAAAAAAAAAAAGCAAAAGGTGCTCTGATAACACTGTTTCTCCCGGGTAATTAAGTGAACAAAGCAAGAGTAGAGAGAACGGTCAGATTTGATTGCCGGTGCCTGGAGCGAAATTAGTCAAATACATTTTCTTGAACTGAATAAGAATAAAGAAATTACTTCTACATCTGAATAATTCTATTCTTTGCTTCTCTGCAATCTGAGTTGGACAAATACTATATACTGATCAGACGTAGCTACTAAACCACTCATCGTCAACGAAGCCACTTTAACCTCTGTATCGGACCAAGGATATATAGAGCTGATCTTCTTCTTTTTTAATTTTAATATGTCAGAGCTTCTTTTTTATTTTTTATTTTTTTTTATTTCATAGCTTTTTAATTATTGTTATGCTTTAATTAATATGTCAAAGCTATTTAATTATTCAGCATATCAGCTTTGTTAAACCGTATGTGGCTCTTGCCCATCATTCTAGCTTCGATGCCACCGTTGATAATGGACTTGTCAGAATATCACGTGCTATCATAGATAGTGTTGGAAAATAATCTGTCTTGCTCTTCCATCACTGTAAGATGTCTAATTTGTCATCATCAATTACAAAATTTGATTCAAAATATTTGACTAATTCTGAAGACGCTCCATGTATTGATGACAATCCTGATGCTTTCTCCTTCCTCTTCAAAAAACTCCACGATGAACTTTAGGCCATGAATTGCTCATTGACGTCGAAGTTGCCTGTTCTTGTTGTCCTGTTTCGTATTTTTTTTCATACAATGCAAATAAGTGTTCTAACATTTTCCTAGCATCGTCAATGGTTAGTTCCATATCAATATATAAATTATCTGTTGTAGCAGACATCAAACATTCAGTCCCATCTAATCCACATCTAGGATCTAAAATTATTACTAATGCATATAAAATAGGACAAATGGCCCAATAACTTTTAAATTTAGCTTCCATTTCATAACCTATGGGTGCAAAAAGATCAGTATCCCTGTAATAAGCAAATGTTTCTGAAATATTAAATAATTGATGCAAAGCTAGATGCGCAGTAGGATAATACACACTAGAAAGTAATTCGGTAGCGTTGTAGAATACTTGTAAAAATTTTAAAAAGTACTCACCAATTTTCTGATATGCATCATAAATAAAATACTCACCATGCTTACTCTTCACGTACGTAGTGATGATTTGTTGATACGGAATTGCAGTTTTCAACATTAAGTAGGTGGAGTTCCACCTATGTCTCACATCTGTTAGAAACTTTCTTGGCCGCATCTGGCTATTCTATTGTCAAAATTCTTGGAGCCGAGTTTCAGAACTAGATATGAAAGATAACGCTTTTCTAATTTTTTTTAGATGATGGGATATAGATTCAATATTAGCTTGTACTACTAAATTTATTATATGACATGCACAACGTTGATGAAAAAATTCTCCACCAAAAGGTAGTTTCAAATTTGCTTTGAACATTATTCATAGCAGTGGTGTTTGCTGATATATTATCAAAAGTAATTGTTAAAACTTTATCTTCAATGCCATAAAAATTAAAAATTTCCATTATAATAAAAAAATAGCATTTGTATTATGTGGAAAAGGACATAAATGAAAACCAATAATTCGCTTTTGTAAAACCCAATCCCCGTCAACATAATGCACTGTGATGCATAAATAACCAGTTTTATTACAACCCTCCCAAAGATTAGAAGTGCAAGAGATTGTAGCATTGAAAGACCTAAAATTATCAACAAGTGATTGTCTCATTGCATAAAAAACTTTCATGCAATCAGCTATAGTTGTGTTTCTACTTACCCATTTAAATTGTGGATAAAATGCTGTCTGAATAAATTCTTCAAATGCTGAATCATCTGTAAAAGAAATTGGTAATTCGGCACTAGCTAAAAATTTAGCTAGTGCCTCACGAGCACATTGTGCATCATAATTAAAATTTTGTAAACCTTGTGCTGCGAGTGAAAGTGTTTGTTGGCGGGAATCTACACTACCACTTTGGTGTAATGGTATACATGCTTTCCAATGTATATCAAGATGGTCAATACCCCCACCTTTTTGTTAGAAAAGTATTTTTTTCAATATTGACATACCGCACGCATTTCAACTTCACATGTTTTTGGATTAGGTCGTAGCTCCTCAGTCAAATGTTGCCATGCAGGAGCAGTGCGCACAGTCTATTTTCCCTGACACGTTCTCCAACATCCTCATTGTGCACCGATTGATTATTAACCAGAACATTATCTGCATCAGTACGGTTGGAGTTGTGCATCAAAATTTCATCATTGAAAATTGGTTGATCTTTAAAATCAGGAAAATCAGAAAAATTTTCTTCCGCCATTTTTTGTAAAAAAAAACATAAATTAATGTTAATAAAAGGGTTTATAAACAATAAACAATGTAAATAAACATTAAATAGAAACAAAATATTATACAAAAAAATAATGAGCACAGTACGTCAGTACCTTTGTTTTTTGGGGATGTAGTGGAATTTGATTGAAAATTGTAAATGAAGCAGATAAGAGAAAGTTAGGAATTGAGAGAGAAAACTAAGAATTAGAGAGAGATAGAGTTATGAGAGTGAGAGGAGTTGAGAGTTGAAAGAGATGTAGAAGAGTGAAGAATGTTGTGAGGGAGATAGGGTATTTATAGGGGTTTTGGGATGAAATTTTCAGTTTGTTACTGTTGGGCACATCACAGGCTAGGCCGGACTAGCCGTTTCCGACCGTTAGGATCGCG